>NC_056735.1:1217155632-1217193132 GCF_019279795.1 Protopterus annectens
GAGAAATGTGCAAAGAAGTGCAGTAGCTCAACACATTAATGAATTTCCACAGCATGATTTTAAATTTATGGTTTTGGATATTTATACTCCTGCACCTAGAGGTGGTGATATAAAGAATGCCACAGAAGTTAAAGAGACTCACTGGATAGCTGGTTTGAGAGCTGATGTTCCACTAGGCTTAAATGGTTTTATACTTTTAAAACCTATTTTAAAGGCTAGAAAATGTTAATTGGTTAAATGTTTTAATTAATGTAATTAGTTTTTCAAGTGTATTTATATGCAGACTGATTTTATATTTTTGTATTGATCTGATGAAGGAGGCATCTCTGAAAGTGCTTATCTGTTTATTGTCTATTAAATATATGTGATTTGCCATGATTGTCCCAGTATTTTAACCTTTTTTTTCTACATTGGGACTGATTTTCTCTTTGTTGCTGTTTGTTTACTTTATAGAGTTGAGAGGTGTGTCAGACATGGGAGTCTTGGTAAATGCCTGGGATGCCAGCACCACCATTAAGGATGATTACCCTAACATTACAAATGACCTGGCAGTTAATGGAGTGAAAGCCCTTTCATAGGTTCATAGATTAGTACTAGGCTAACTGCCCTTGCGAGCCATTTTAAGCCTAGCCAATTATCCCTTGTGAGACTCAAATAATGTACCTTGTGTTTGTAAGGCAAACACCTTAACCATTAGGCCACCCTCCCAACCCAACCTTTCTATTTCTGTATACCCTTTCCTTTTTCATGGGTGATGTTTTGATTTCAATGTGCATGCAGTCAGTGGCACTCAGTATTTCAGGAAAGTGTGCTACAGGAAGTAATCCTGCATAGTTGTAGCTCTATCCTCAGGTGTTCGGAGAAAATGTATGTAGTCATTGCATGTTGTAGCATGGCATTCAGAAATTGATATATGATCCTGGATGCTGATGCCTGTAACACCCTCAGCATATCTCCTGTTGGTCTCTGGAAGGTTCCTATAGCTAATATTCTAAGTGCTATGCATACCTTTGTCTCCACCGGTATTGGTTACCCTTGGATTAATGATGTGTTTTGACAGAACTATTTGAAAAAAAAATTTGCATTGTATTCATTAGTTCTGAAGAAGTCAATTTTTAATGTATGAAAGCACTAGACTGAATTTACTGGTGATTTTTTTTCCTCTTTAAGTCTGGTTTATGTAATAGGCTTTTGTTTCATTTGGAGTTGATTTTGCCCATTTATTAATGAAAACTATTCCTTTCCTCCCACTGCTGAGTAAACACAAATTAAAGTAAAAAGTGTCAGAATCAAATGTCCCCCTGTGGCGCACATATTCTCATTTTTAACCAGCCTTGACCTTTAAATTAATTTACTCCTTGGCAACTCTATGTGACTTTTTTAAAAACACATTTTCTAAAACTGCATACCACAGTCCTATGTAGTTCATCAAAGTAAATTTAAAGCATGATTTGTCCACATGCACAAATGCAACTGAGGTCTACACCATTATCCATGACACAGAAAACTGAATCTCAGAACCCCTTGTCAATTGCAAATTGAAATATATGCATTAATTGAAGAATGTCTGATTGGCAAAATCAGCAGAAATTTAGTGTAGCCACTTTAGAAATCAGACAAATCCACAAGTCGCATCCACAGATGGCTTTTCAACAAGCACTCTAACGCTGCTGAGCTCCAGTGAGTAGGAACTGCAACAATATCATATCTGCTTATAAATCTGCAATGACCACAGCTCTGCTGTAATTGCCACATAGCCTAACACATTCATGACTAGACTGCATCTATGACGATGCTTGTATACGTTTGGAAAGTTGCTTGCATAAAATGTTGTGTTATCACCGTGCATTTTACTACCTAGACTTGAACCCAGAAACCTACAGTCTGCACTACAGTCAGAGCAACATACCACTAAGCTAAATCAGCAGTTTCCTGAAAGACAGGTAGACAAACTTAAATGGCTATCATTTAGTGAATTCAGCTCTCACTTCTCACCATAGCTCTCAACCTCTTAGGACAAAAATACAGAACACAGCTAATAATGGGGGAACACAGCCCCAAAATAGGGACACATTTCAAATACTGATCTTATAAACTTAGAAAATTGCTCGAATAAATGGTTTTGTTTTACCACCAATCCTGAAAACCAGAGATTTAATGAGGCATAGAACAAAAATGTGAGGCATAAATTCACAAGTGATGGTGGCTAGGGACTTTAGGCTCTTTTTACCTGTACCTAAGGTACAGGGTTTGAGCTTGAGTACCTCTAGCCACCAGATGTATCCCGTTGGGAGCATTAACACACACACACACACACACACACACACACACACACACACACACACACACACACACACACACACACACACACACACACACTTCTGTATCCAAACAGAATAAATAAATCCTGCCTTTCAAGTTTCAAGAGACACTTTCCTGCCAAATAAATCCTCCTGCCTTTCAACAGACACTTTCCTGCCCAAACGGCATGTACTTGGCTTTCCGACGGCTTAAAATGTAAATAAATCCTTTCCCTGTCCAAACGGCAGTTCATACACACACACACACACACACACACACACACTGTTCTGTATCCAAACAAAATAAATAAATCCTGACTTTCAAGTTTCAACAAACACTTTCCCTGCCAAATAAATCCTCGTGCCTTTCAACAGACATTTTCCTGCCCAGATGGCATGAACCTGGCTTTCTGATGGCTTAAATGTAAATAAATCCTTTCCCTGCCTGAACGGCAGTTCATACCTGGCTTAAAAAGAACTCCGACAGCTTAAAATGTAAAATGTAAATAAATCCTTTCCCTGCCTAAACGGCAGTTCGTACCAGGCTTTAAAAAGAACTCCAATGGCTTAAAAAGTAAATAAATCCTCCTGCATAGCATTCCAGTATTCAAACAGACGTGCGGCATGTTGACGGAGCTGATGTCATTGCGCACGTTATGACATCAGCCCCGAAAGCACTAAAATAAAAAAAAATACTTCTGAAAAATCGGGAATAATGGGGTGCCACTCAGGAATCATGGCACCCCATTATTGGGACCCCAAAACTCGGTAAAAACTGAGTAATTCGGGGCGGTTGAGAGGTCTGAGCCAATGGCATAAAACAACATGCACAACATATAAAAAATAACATTTAATGTCATGGCCACACCAACGCAAAATAAAACTGCAGTGCATTGGTGTGCAAATGGGATCATAAGAAAAATATATTTAGATGTCATAAAACTGCAATGTAATGCAATTCATGATATCCCCATAATAGTCAATGGCATGCATGCTACACCACAACCATGGTGCAAGGGTTGCTAAGGGTCTGTGACAGTGTTCTGTGCAGTAACTAGGAATTAGCAGTCAATGCCATGCAAATGAGTCAAGTAATACTGAATCGCAAATGCCCCGCCGGTGTAAGAATGTACCACACGGCGTAGCGGACAACACCGAGGAGTGGCCTGGAGGTAAACATGACATCAAGAGAGAGGCATGCCACCATAGTGCCACCGTAGCTGTAAGCACATTGGATCATCACTAATCCGTGTTGCGTGTTGCTAAGCAAAGCCACAGGATAGGGGTGTGGAAGTAGCCATAGCTTTGCTTAGCTGAGAGCACACAAGGTAACTGAAAGTTCATGTGAACGTGGATGAAAATGCACACGAAACCCGGTAAATGGCTGTGTGTGGTGCACACCACAGCTGAAACAGGAAGGATACGGGAAGACAATAATGAAATGCTGCAGCATTGTAATTGGAGTACAAATGAGTAATTAACACCTAGAAACTCACAGTGGGCCATAGACAACAGCTAACAAGGCTGCTAACAGCTACCTGTAGAACAGAAAAGGGGAGGTGCCGTACAGCAAAGAAAAGAGAACTGTCACAGCAGAACAAAGCAAACTTGCAGAAGATCAGCTACATAACATATTTCCCAACACAATCCTGGGTTGTGAAAGCACAAAACAAGAAAGGCGGCAGCTGGATGCATACCTGACAATGGGAGGGGAATCAGGTTGAAAACTGAAGTAAAGGGCAATAGATGAATCATGGCAGACAAGTGTAAGTCAACACCAAAGGCCCCACAATAGCAGTACCTGCTGTAAAACCAATAATTAAGATACCCTGCAGCTGGAATAGCACAAACACACCCAATTACACCAGAATCATCCATTGCACAATAGTATAAGGTGTGAAAGCCCCACACACACACTTGTGTATTCCCAGACACTCTGCACCATTGGTGTATACAGATGGGGAACTTTTAATATGTACATGTTAGGGGCCGCTATAGCTTATTTTCAACAGCATGTGTTGGAGACTGACGGTGGTGTGGAGGATGATGCTGACAACCATCTCAGGCACCGAAGGAGGAGAAGAGTGTTCAGACCCAGGGTAACCTACCAGGGGCTACATGATCTGGAGATAGTAGAGCGTTACAGGGTGGGCAGGGACATCATACAGCAACTTGTTGAGCTGTGCCAGCCACGCCTCAGAGCCAGAAGTAACAGAGGGGAACCCATCCCAGTGGACACAAAGGTATGTGTAAGCTTGAGAATATTAGCCACAGGTACCTTCCAAAGGCCAACTGGGGATATCATGGGGATCTCACAGGCATCAGCATCAAGGGTACTACACCAGTTCGTGGATGCCATGTTACCACATGCCACTGAGCACATATACTTCCCCCAAATGCAGGAGGAGGAGTTGGCCAGCAATATGCTTCTCTTCCACCATGTGGCAGACTACCCGGAGGTACTGGGTGCAATAGACTGCATGCACATACACATCAAGTCACAACCCAGTGAGCAGGGTGGGGGCTACATAAACCGCAAATAATTCCCCTCCATCAACTGCCAGGTCATGTGCAATGCCTAGGGAATTATCATAGATGTGTGTGCTGGCAGCCCTGGAAGCTATCATGACTCCCACATCTGGCATGCCTCACAGCTGTATCAGGTATTTGCCAGGGGGGACATCCCATATGGCCACCTGATGGGGGATGCTGGCTATGCCCTGGAACCGTGGATGATGACTCCCATCAGAAATGCACACACAGCCACGCAAGAATGCCATAATGAGGCACACGCAGAAACCAGAATCATCATAAAAAGCATGTTTGGGATGCTGAAATCATGGTTCCGTTGCTTGGACATATCTGGTGGAGACTTGCAGTACTCTCCAGGAACATGTGCCCACATCTTCATAGTATGTGCCATGCTACACAATATGATCCTGCGGAAACAGCTGCATCAGGGACAGAATGGTGAAGGCCCTCACAGCCCAACACCATTGCCAAGGGACCCACAGGCACAGGGGGACTCAGACCACAAACACCTGTGCTAGCCCCGGTAGACAGACGGAGGTGTGACCAGTATGCCCATGCCATGGCAAAGAGGGAATGTATAGCACACACACTGACAGTGTAGGCACTCATGGATTGACACCCTTCTCCCATCTGCACACACAGCAAACATGGGTGGCACACACATGACCACCTGTAAATTGTCATGTATAGGTGGTCTACTGTATGCATCCTACATAGGTAGCCCTCAACTATTGTACACACAACCACCATTGGCACAAGGTAAGTCAATACCTGAACAGTAAATTAAGCTATCAGCATGTGTCCGTACTGTATGTAGAGGTTTATAGATACATAGGTAGGTACATGCCCAACTGCCAGGGCCACTCATAAGCATAGGCAAAACATGTCTGCTGTCGCCACCCCATCGATTAACTAACTGTCCCTCTGTGGAGCAGAGCCAATTGTGGGATCTCTGGGATGTAGCCACTATTCACCACCCACTCTGCAAGGATTCCCAGGAGTGTTAGTGAGGGGTTTTGTATAATGTAATCAGGGATGTAGTTTCAAATAATGGGGAGTTTCCCTGACAGGAATCTTCACAGATGTGTACATGTTACATAGTATACCCTAAACACAGCTTGCATATATAGGTAGTGCTCCACATAACAATAAACATGTGGAACACACAACAGCTGAAATGTGCATTAATCACCCTTGCACTACCAGTGCCTGCTCTTTGAGGTAAGATATCACTGCCAGGATTAGAGCATGCAACCATGTACACATTCATCATAATAACATACCACTAAGCTACCTGAGATGTACCAATGGCAGTCATGTATACTGACAGGATAAAACACAAAAGGTAGGAATGTGTTGAAATAGGGCAAACAGGCATGTACCCAATGAAAGGTGTATGTTTTATATATATATATATATATATATATATATATATATATATATATATATATATATATATGTGTGTATATATATATATATATATATATATATATATATATATATATATATATATATATATATATATCATCATATATACAGAGAGAGAGAGAGATATGTTGATATATGGGGATATACATATATATGTAGATATATAGATAAGTTAACAACATCTACATAACCATGGAGGTACATATAAATGGGATACTTACCACATACCAACTGCTTTACATACCGATGCGCGTAATACCAACGCTTAAGGTCCGTAAGAACACAGTACCGAAACACCAGATGCGTGAGGTGTAAACTCACGATGTTAATGGACAGTTAGTCAGTGCTTCTGGTGTTCCGGTTCAGGTAGGTTACTGTGTGTAAGTGTGTTTCTTAGGGCTGTAGTGTATGTAAGTGTGTGTTCTGTGTGTGGTGTGTGTTCTTGGGGAACTGTAATGTGTGGGTGTGGGTTAGCTTTGTGCGTCTGTTTTTGTGACCTAGGAGGTAGAATATTAAAGTAGGAGTAGTGTGGGGGGCGCAGACACCTACATGGGGGGTGTAGGGGGCTTGCCCACCTGCTCATACGTAGTGTAGGATGGTTTGTTTGGATGTGTTGGGTAGCAGTGTGTCTGTGTGTGCGTGTGTGTGTTCCATGTTCGTGGTACTTTCGCGAGTTACTGTCGATGTCGGTAATGTGGGGTATGGGAGTCTGGTCCCGGTACTGTGTGCGTTGGAACTCTGTGGTTTCGGGATTCCGTAGGTCTCCCGTATACAGCAGATGAAGTGTTATGTGTATAACATGGACCATAGCAATCACACATTCCACCACTACCAACCTTTATGAACAAAGGATATGGAGAGTATATGTCTATACACTATTACAAATATGTGCTATGGACATGAGCCAATGATAGTGTTACCACCTGTCCCACTTTGGGAGGGACACTCCCTCTTTGGGCGTTTGTGTCCTGACCAAATATATTAAACGTGGCAAATGTCCTGGGATTGTAGGACATAATTATGTCCCATATGTACTGTCATAGTTGCATACAGTAGTTATTTCTGTATCTAAAATACCTACATGTTACAGGAAACAGGATAAGCAACTAAACTGCTACAAGAATAAGCTTATATTTAGGCAAGAAAGGAAAGTTCTATCCCTTGTACTGACCATGGGTTTGTGTCGGCCTGTAAAATCAGATGTGTGTCCCTAAAAGGTCCCACTATGGCCATATGAAAAGGTGGCAACCCTAGCCAAAGAGGGTCAGTCACCAACACAACTACGATGACTGCAAATACCTATGACAGAAATACACATCTTTCATGTAGCAACACGTTATTACATTCAGATGTATTACTGAAGGGATTCAAGGACTAACATCACCTGCATGCTATACAGGAACCACATAACAGTGCCTTAATGAATCAGCCTGCAATTACCTGTATTAGTCCACAAAAGGATAGGTGTTCAAATAGGGAAGGAGCCCTCACGCACATAGCGATTATGTATAAAAGCAGTTCCTACACACCTGCATCTGCTATGCACACTCACCAACATCACCCCCACACCCAAACATATTACAATACAAACTGAAATAACATCACAAATCATTCACTCACTGTACGACATCTGCAGAAGCCTTAACATACCTTGGCAGAGACACACTAACATGGCCTTATGTGAAATAGCTGCTGTTATACAATGGAACAGCTGCTAATGTAACAGGGTTTGTTTGCACTAATCCCATTTCAGAGGGTTGTGCGTACACCGGGATTGTTAGCAATTAGTGAGCAACAGCACAGTACGCTACACTTGTACACCAAATCAAGGATGTCTGGTGAGCACACTGTACACCACATAACAGTTCATCCATAGCCATACGGCCTTGAGTTGGCCAAACATCCTTGCCAGACTTAAACATCTGCAGAAGTATCAGGTACAAACAAACCCTGCATAAGTAGCAATGTTCCGAAATATAACAGCTGTACTCACATGTAGAACTAAATTGTCTAGCCATTAAGCACAGTCCATGGGAGTCATGAAGTTAATATATCTCTGTGTGTCTCCATATAGCTGTTGAAATATATCGTAAACAACACATCTAGGCCATCTTCCTCGAAAGTAAGGCAAACGGACAATACCTAAAATGAGTACTCAGTTATACACCACTGTTGCCATGGTATTGGCTAATGGAGTAGCTGCACAGCTGATGTGCATCTAATTAACTACTTTGGAACAGCAATTGGTGGACAGGATACCACATGTTACCGATATGTAACTAGAAAAGGATGTGTTATCACACATTCAAACCATCCGTATATACCAGCGGAACGTTATAAAGAACATTGAAACACAAACTGAAAAGAACTGAATCAACTGTTAATGACACCTGGGGTTACTAATAAGGTATGTAGAACAGTCATTATGCTTGTGTATGTAGTACCTTTCTGTATTATTTAAAGTGCACACAATTCATATAGTGGAAACAGTTATCTTGTAGTGATGTATTGTTGAGCATAGTAACGCTTGTAGTATTTGTGTGTACTGCTGTAGGTCACAAGGCAAACACTGCATACACCACATGGGATGCTATATAAGGGCTTTGAACAGAAATACTCCTCACCAGCCGATGTCAGTGGCAGGGCTGGTCCAACAAGTATGTGCTATAACAGGGGATAGTATATGTTGATATATTGTAACTGTAGCCATATGTATGGGTGTATTACAGAGAATAACATGTGGAAGGTTGGGCCACTGTGCAATTATGATTTGCATTGTGGTATATTGTGCCAATAACTGTGTAATGTACAGTATTGTAGGCAGATATGTATTACAAGCTACATAGCATTAATGTAATGTTAGGCAAACATTAGTTATGTCAATTGGCATATACAATACACAATAATAGGATACATATGTCTTTTAGTCACCCGACAGTTTATCACCATGATAGCAAAGTAAAATGTAAGAGCTATTTAACTATCCATGCACATAAGACATGTAATATGTGCAAAGGTAGGTACTAGGCTTGCTTACCAAGGGTATTTGTAAGCCTAGCTAGAGTGTGTTGGCTTTCGCCACCCCCATAGGTTGGTTCCCTGTGCCTGTGAATGGCAGAGCCATTAGTTCCCTGTGCCTCTGTCCAGCAGAGCCACTGCAGTGATCCCCGGGGTACATGTCTGTCTCCCATCCACACGTCAAGTTTCCCCTGAAGAGTGCTAGTGATGGGCCCTGACTGATGTACATTGGAATCATGTTCCAAAGCATGGGGATTGTCCGGGTCAGGAATCTATCCGTCCAGCATGTCCTACTCACCATTGTGGTTAGGTGTATATCCCTAGAGCATGTGGCTCTCAAGGGCCTCTGTTTAGGTGAAGTATATCCAGCAATACAGAGTTGGACATGGGCCTTGTATGTCAAGCAGAGATCACCTGTGAGTATGCGGCATGCAACTGAGTACAGCTGGAGTTTCTTAGGTTGGGCTGCATAGGTCATCTGTTTGAGGTCAGTAATCCTCTTGGTGTGGTACTGATGTGGTCTTCCAAGCTGTTGCAATTGTCTTGTAAGGTATATCCCAAATGGGGTGTTGTATCCTTTAATGGGTCTAATATCTCATGAGTAGAGTCAAAATGGCCTCCTCTGATCTGGATGCCAACCCATTAGAGATTAGGGGGGGCCATGTAGAAGGATATTCTAACCACCTTGTCATTATGGGTATCGAAGGAGAGATTGCTATCTACTGGGGTTCCCGGATCCATTATTACCTTTTCTGTATGTAGGGGACTAGCACCTATGTGGTAGTCCATGGGTAATGTGTTATATCCAAAGGGGATGACTATGCACTTTTAGGCATTCAGCTTGATGCCATGATATTAACACCAGGTATCCATCTCAGTGTGACCCTTCCAGAGGGTGTCTCTAACAGCTGGGGAAACAATTATGTCCCCTAGTTTACAGTCGTCTGCAAACCTTTTCAGCCAAAGCCCTCCTGTGCTTGTCTGTACATCAAAGAAGTATATACCAAACATGAGGGGTCCTAGGTCTGAGCCCTGGGGGATGCCACTTGTAATTGGTATACAGTCGAACCTAGGATATGCAACTCCCACTGTGTGGGTTCTGTCCGTGAGCCACTTTTCAAACCATCACATGACGTAGGGGTTAATGTTCAGGTGGATGAGAATGTTCATAATACCAGAAGGAGGAATGGTGTTGAAAGCCTATGAGAGATCTAGCTAGGCTGTGTGGACCTCCTTACCTTCATCTAATGCCTTGGTTACTGTCTCTAAGAAGTCCACCAGATTTAGGAGGCACGGTCCACCCTTAACAATGACAAAAAGGGAGGGGTCAAAGGTTTGGAGGTACCCAATGTCTCTGTAATTGTGATCCATGATGTGCACCATTAGCCCTGCAGACTAGGCTAGTCAGGCCTATAGGAAAATAGGTCCCATGGTCCATTGTGGTGCCACCTTTGTGGAGTGGGATAACTGTTGCTGTGTGCCATTCAGGGGGCACTATGCCCAATGGGAGGCTATTATTGAACATGGTGCGTAGGTTTGGAGACAGTACGTTTTGAAGTTCATGTAAAACGCAGCCTGGGATGTTGTCCAGTCCCATGGATGCAGTGATATTGCCTTTAGAGTGTGCAGCTTTGAGAGGGAACTTCCAGAATGTTGCCAATATCATTTGTTTCTGTAATGTTTGTGCCTTTCTGCTGTAACTCAGAGCAGACCTGGTTGTTGACATCAAAATATGTGACATAGCTATAGAATGCTTTGTGATTGTTGTTGGTATTAGTTGCATTTTAGTTTTCATAGCTAGCTTTGGAGGATCTTATTAAGGATCTCACCTTCTTACTGAGGCAGGCCAGGGAGCTCCTCCAAGCATGGGATTTTACTCTCGTTTGCAACAGTGTCTTCCTCCTGTAGTACATTTTGTTTATGGCAGGGGACCACCAGATTGGTTTCATTAATTAGGACTATAGCGTCCTGGTTCTGTTTGGGATAGCACAAGCCATGCACTCGTGTAAGTGTTTATAGAGTGCATTTGTGTAGGATTCAGCAGTTGTAACAGTACTGTCCATCTGCATGGGTGTCATGACGTCCACCATGTCTGTCGTAAGAAGCATGTAGATGGCCTTGTAGACATATTATACTGTGGTTCCCTGAATGGGGGGTGGGTGCGGGATGTGGATATCAATGGTGTTCAGCACATGGTCTGATCGGACCAACGAGGAGTTGGCTTCACGTGTTGAGCACCAGTAACTCATGTTGGTAATGCCTAGTTCTAAGATATTGTTGCCCCTGGTGGGTGTGTGGATATGTTGAGTCAGGGCATTGGTGTTTATGAATTCCAGAAACCGTTGAGCTAATGTGTTGGTACATGAGTAGTTTTCCCAGTTAATGGTGGGGTAGATTCAGTGAGACTTATGTGATGAGTGTGGTGTTGTGCGAATGTGTACCTTCTCCACATGACAGTTAGGGTCATGCTTGGTTAGAGAGTCCTTTACCTCCAGTTTGGCTAGATGAGTGCATCTCTCACAGGTTGTAGTGTTGGGTGGTAGGCGGAGAGGCTTGCCTGTGTACATGAGGAAATTTGTACATTGCCTCAAGATCTCCAGATTCATCAGATAGAAAGATGAGAACACTGGCAGTTGACTCCTGGACATGCCTGAATATAGAACTACATTCACCTAGATAAGTGAGGAAAGTGAGTACAAGAGATAAATTACACTAAGCAAGTGAGAAAAGTATGTACAAAACCTGTTCACCCTTACCTCTAGGTAATGAGGAAGATTGAATGCTATAGTAATTATTAGCTTACATAGTGCTTACAAGTCCTGAACCAGTGCTTAGCATGAATAAGCAATCCAGATAGGGTCTTGGATAACATAAACTCACAACCCCCTCCCCCCAACAGGTACACAAGCATATATCCATGTACACCACAGGGCCCCTGTACCCACAACTATGCAGGTACAAGCTGCACTCAAGCTGCATGGGACCTGTCCACATCACAGGTTGTATCATACACATATAGCAAAACAAGATGCTCTCCACGTACACATCATGTAAAACATGGCTCCATGTCAGGTTGTGTGCACACTAAATGGTGCACACCAACAGGTATCACAACCCCCTAAGGGAGGCACACCACTGATAATGGGAAGTACTTTACTACTACCCTGCTGAGTTTTGTCTGGAAGGCCATGAACCTTGATCAATTAAGTGATGTCAGCAGTACAGATGTAGATGACAGTATGGTTGATGTCACACTGCATATCATAACCTTGCCAGGTCATAGGACATCATCACCCATACTGTGTACCACCTACACTCGGTATACTAGTTGTACATTTCTATGTCACAGGAGTGTTTTGCAACAGGAATTCTGGCAGAACCAACACTACAGAAGATGTCTGAATAATACATGATCATCACACCAGTGGCAGCTGCAGTATGTCAGGGTTAATACATTTTATTCCCCCTCATTGTAGTCCATACCTCACAGACAAACAGAAGGCATCTGCCTATTGAAGTATGCAAATGACTATGACTTAGGAGCAATAGCTGACTCAGGAGTGTTGTGGACAACATACAGAAGGGGCTTTGTGGGTGAGGTGGGTGCAGCTGGGCAGTTGTCTTTCCTGTGATAGCTATGGTACCACACCTGTCATGTAGTCATATGTGGCAACCCTAATAATGATAGGGTGCCATTCATGAATATAGAGATCATTGTATAGCCTTACACAACACTCAAGTGACCCATATCATATCACATATTTCCTTTAAGGGGTATTGGCCATGTGCAGGTGGCCTACACCAGCCTTCCCATTCCCCATCTCCACTATGTAGCATGATGCATACCCTAAATAAATCCATGTCCAACCCAGTGATGTTGGACATGCTACACTTACTCATCCTAATCTTGAACACATACTTCATGGACATCCACCTTCCACATGCTGGACAGATCCTTGTCCCATACACTTGACATAGTCCTGCCATACTATGCATTCCTGTCCATCAAAGCTGCACATCGCTCCCCTCTCAGACTTGGTGTGATGACTGCATGGTAACGCATGGTATATATATCATTAGCCCTGTTGATCAGTAATGTGGCACTGCTCCACCTGGCCCCACAGACCCGCCTGTCGGCTACTGCCAGGTAACCTTTAATCCTTGATTCATACATGGCCCATGGCATGTAGCCCACTAGTTGAATTTGACTGTACATGCTATAGTTGATATCCAACCCTGCAAATACCATCTGGCTAGCCAGTGTCCCATGTGCATCACATGTGCAACACAGGTGATACATGGCTGGATGTTGAATCACTGTACAGTGCCATGTAGATGTATATAGCAGAACACATACATGTAAAACCTTATGTGAGCAAGTCTGCAGGGTCACAGGTCATGTCTGTTACGGCAGTGTAAGTCCTTATATGTGACATATACACAGCATCAAGGTCGACTGCATTAATGTGGACACACCCAGCCATGTGCTGATAGGTAGGAACACCAGTACAGGCAAACATACATGCCCATATCAAGACAGCAACCACATGGAGTATGAGCAATGTAATCAGGTGACACAGATACATATATGGTGATAATATCCACTCAACATTGAGTGTCACATGTGTGTGACACAAACACGTCAGTGTCATGTATTTTTGCAAATACAACTATTTAAACTTAATTAATGCGATACACATGTATGTTAAGCTGTAGCTCTGTATGTCTCTGTGAGTTACTGTGACCTGTCTCCATCATTATGTCTTCCAGGTATGCAGCATGGAAGGCTACCCCCTTTTACCTGCTTGGAGGATGAGGCCCTCATCCCATACCTACTCGACAATGACGATATCCTGTTCAGCCATGTGCCACAGGATGCACAGCAGCGGGATGCCCTGTAGACGAAAGTTTGCAGGAGGGTTAATGATGAGGGTGGCCACAACCGCACAAACAAGCAGGTGCGCAGACACTGTACAGATCTCATTAGATGGGCAAAACAGCGTGCAAATGCATTCGCCAAGGAACAAGGTGCAACAGGTGGTGGACCACCAACCCAGCCCCCACTCACACGTACCGAGGAGCTACTGGTCAACCTGGGGACACCTGCAGAACCACATCCACAAGCCTTAGCCTATATTGGGTGTCTCTCAACCACTGAGCATGGAGTTGTCTGGTAAGTCAGTACTGCACCTATATTAACTATATTCCATATAATTGAATGTGTCACTGTACAATATGTAATGTAACATCATATGGAAGGCATGTATACACACATGCCGCATACTATAATATGCTACTCTGTGTATGCACACATGTGCATACACCATAGTATAGTCTAATGTACTGGTGTATGTGTTATGCACATTGCACCCTGTAGCCATTATACAGGGGTGGATTATGCTCATACTGCTGTGTTACTCCTATTTAGGTACCTCTGGTGTTCCGCTGCGACAGCAGCCCATTGCAGGTGAGAGTGCTATTATTTATCAGGAACCGTAATGCACAAATCTATCTGCCATGTGGCCATTTACAACATGTACAACTAAAGTATGGTCCTGTTACAAGATACAGGTCAGACCTACAATGCATCACAATGACTACCCATGTGCAACACTTGCAAACTATGTGAATCATCTCACCGACATGCATCCTCACAGACTGTCATTGCCAGATGTGTGGACAGCTGTGCATGCAATGGTGGAGGTGTTGTTCACTTTAGGGACGTACTACAGATCAGATCTATACATGTGGTGAATACAAACAGTACTACACAGTGGGCTGGAGTATGGCCAGCACACAGGATTCACTGGTGTGGATCATAGTATGCTATGAATGTCACACAATGTGATGTGCTATCTTGACATGTCCATGACATCTAGTGGCCTGGCTGCAACACTGCCTACCTAACCTGAAAACATATCCCGCATACCACCCTTTATCTGCATAACCCTGTTGTCAGTGGAGCATATATGTCATATGGGACAACACAGACATGTGAAATAGATGCCCATCACAATAATTTGGACAACACATGTACACAGATGGCCATGGAGGATGGCCAGAGACATGGAGCAACACACACAGTAGATGTGTTGTGCTTGTGTGTACACCCTGTCGTACAATGGCTACACATGGTTCAACCATGGCCTTTGTATAATGGTCATATTGTAGATGTGGAACACTAGACATCCTACAGGCCTATGCACATCTTGTGTAGGCGTAACATCAATCCACCACATAAGATGTGTTGAACATCTTGAGGGTGTTGCGACATGACAGCAGTCACCTGTACAGTATCCACATCAGTCCACAGATACAGTACATTCCTGTTGCTGGTGTTGGACATCATTGTCATACTAACTCCTCGTGTGTGTGTGTGTGTGTGTGTGTGTGTGTGTGTGTGTGTGTGTGTGTGTGTGTGTGTGTGTGTGCGTGTGTGCGTGTGTGTGTGTGGTACACAGATGTTATGTGGGACATGGTGCACCGATGTGTTCGCCATGTCTGGCCATAGTTGCCAGGCAGCAGCAATATGGTTGCAGATGTGCAGGGCTGTCATCCGTATACCCATCAGTGACCTGTGTCACAACTTCCACATCATGGTTTAGTATGTATACACCTCAGTGACATGTGTCACATTCCACAGTATATATGTTTTGTATCTGAACACAGTCATGGCTATGAACCCTGTCTGTAACTCACACTGTATAGCACTAGAGACGCCTCATGATTCCCTGCAATGGCCATGCACATCAGCTAAATGTGCAGTATATCTGTGGGGCAGACAGACAACACTGTATTGGTACACCATTGCCCTACTGTATATTTGACAGGACACCATTGTGTTAAACATGTATGCATGTCATTCCACATGTCAGCAGATCACATGTCATACTACATGTGATTATCAAGGTCATATGCCACACATCAGGCAGGTGTACTGTTAACCTGTGCTTGCCCACATGGTGTAACACAGGGATGTATGCTAACTACTACAATGATTGTGAAATTTGCATGCTGTCTGCTATGACACATGCATGCTGTTGTGTGCAACCCAGGGATGTATGATAATTACCACTATTATTGTCTGCGCTGCATGCCGTCTGCCGTATCACATGCATGTTGCATGCCTTCTGTCACATCACATGCATGTGTGTCTGTGTGTGTGTCTGTTGTATAGATTGTAATGTACAGTTCTTGTCTTCACCCACAGGTGATGTAGGTGCATTGCCCTCCTGCGATACATCTGATGTTAGTGTCCCCACAGACTCTAGCAGTGATGATGAATGTATGATTGAGACACAGGCAGAGTTGTCAGGGGCTGAAACTGTGCCATTGGTTACCATTCCATCTATATCCCCCTCATCCCCGCACACAGATCCCATACCTGCACATACCCCATCACCATTGGCCATAGAGGAAGGACAGTTGGCACATGGTAGCTTGGAACAGGAAAGTGTGGGGGCTATGGAAGGTGTGCCTGCACACCATGGTGTCAGCCAAATGACTGGTGGTGCCCCACACAGGCATGTGTACAGTGCTGCTCATAGGAGGATCTCTGGCCAACATGCTCCTGCACGACAGAGCGCAGCAACTGGTGTCACCAGATGCATGTTTCAGGCTGTAATGGAGGCACAGGCACATGCTGAATGGCGCAACAGAGAAGATTAGAGGCTACAGAGGGCTGATGTCCATTCTTTAAACAACAACATCCAGGCAATGGTAAATGCTCAACAGCAGATTGCTGAAGCTTTGGATAGACGGTTGGGTGACATGGATGGAGCCCTTGACCGAGGCATGACAATCTGCGAGCATGAGCTGGCTGTGTTGGAACATCTGGTAGGAGTGAGGCCTCGGGCACATGGACATAGGCCTACTACATCACCTGTGTCAGGTCTACTTGTATGAGCTACCTCACATGCCCGCTCCCATAGTGGTGGTAGCAGCAGCAGTGCATCTGGTGCTGAGCTGTCCACACCACGACACAGTAGGCCACGTGCATGTGGCCCGAGGTAGTTCCAACAGGGAAATGGATCAAGTGGACAAGCGACATCAGACAGTACCCAATCTGCACATCTGCCTGGTAGTGCCTGTGCAACCCCTGGCAGGCACAGGTCACATGTCCATAGCCAGACACCGTGAACTGTAAAACTTCACCTGTACAGTCTGCAACTGTCAGTAATACCCCTGTGTAGGCCAGACACTTGGGAGAACTGTGTGCATACATACACACACACACACACTGGAAACATATGTAGGGCACTGCAACACACAAATGCATAACATCCACACATGCCCAGTTAGATCAAAGGCCCAAACCCACACACATGATGTCATCCAATGGTGCAGCCTAGGCCTCTGGCAAACATTAAAAAAACCCCGGAAATAATGATTTTCCTGTTTGGGGTTTGACAACCAAAAACCCTGCAGGGACAATGTTCATATGGTCTTGGGGGGAACAACAGGAAGATGTTGGTTTTATTGTTTGGTCCCCTTTTTGGGCCAAATTACCGTCGGTGGGCTATGTTTCAGTTTTGTGTCCCCTTTTTGTAACCAAAAGGGAATGATGTTGGCATGAAAGTTCTGCCTGTTTCCTTCCCCGGGCTAATTCCCCGGGGTGGGTGCGTGTTTAAATTTTGTGGCCCATAATTTAAAGGGGACATCACAGGTAAGTTAAAGGGGGTTATAAGAATGGTTTGTGAAAAATAACCAGTGGGAATTTTCCCATTAACAAAACGTTCCCCACGGGTCCAAAACCAATGAAAACCCCGGTATTAACAAAAATGTTTCTACAAGTGAAAAACCCCCCTAAAGGGAAAATCACAGGAAAAGTTCATGGGGGTGAGGAAGGAAGTGGCAAAAATATTACAAGGGTAAGAGGCCCAGTGGGAAATGTATGGGCCCCAAAATTTGGGGAAACAAGAAAAACCCCATTGGGGGGGGCAGGATGGAACAACAACCCCAAACCCCCAAAAATCAATAATTACACACATGTATTCAATAACCAAAACACCTAAGTTTAGCACAGAAATACCCACATTTTTGGGGAGGTAACCCTGCCTATGTTTCTTTTTACATTCAGTCTGACCCCCAATTTTAAACATGTACAAAAGGGGAGTCAAGGAAAGGCCAAATCGGACATTAAACAAAACCAACCCCCTGGATGGGAAAGGGGGTTATCAGTTAGTATGGGCAAATTCACCCCGGGACCGTTCAAAATTTCTAACCCTGTGGCAACAGTTTGAATACAAATGTCATACATTCAAGGGTTTTCCTTTTGGTCACCCCCTGCCCAAGTTGTTTTCCCCAATTTGCCCTTCTTACCAAGTTACACAGGGTAAGGAGTTTTGGAACAATTGAGTGTACCCAAAAACCCCTGCAAAATGGCCCCCCCACAACCACACATTTTCCATACCGTGGAATCTTTTTGACTTGCCTACCCATTTAAGTTGGAAAGTTAAGGGGATTGCATCAAACTGGTACACGCCCTGGGAACATCGAAATTTCACAGGAAAGACAACCTTTTTTAAAAGGTGTTAAGGTTAAAATTTTTTTTGGGGTGTTTGAGGGTTTTCAATTGGGGGTTTTTAAAGTCCTTCCCAATTTAATGAAAATTGGGGGGGCCGTTTCAAGGGGTTATTGTAACCCTTTTACACACCTTTGAGTTGTTCCCCAGCCCAAACATTTCCCTTGCAAAGGGAAAGGGGACCACCAGTTTTTCCAAAAACACTTCCATTTTCCAGGTAATTTTTTGTCATTACATACCCAATACAGTTGGCAATTTGAGGGGTTTTCTTTGCAACGCATTGTAATTGGGGAAAAACAGGGGCCCCTGGATTTCAGCAACCCGGCACAGCATGGTTTTCTTTAATTTCAAACATAGGTCAGGGAAGGGGTTTCTCCTACATTTGGGCTTGTTTGTAAAAGGCAAGGGGAATTGGTGGACTTTTAAAGCATACAACAATGGGCTGTTGGGATGAATGGTGGGTTTAACCCTCCAGAAGGGATGTTACCTTGTCCTTTAATCCACCCTTATGTTTTTTGGGGGGGGGTTTAGCAGGGATGGCCTTTATGTATTGTGTAAATGGGTGGGGACCTGTTTGGCCCCAAAGGGCAAAAAGGGGGGTGCTATTTAAAGGTTTTGGGGGTGTGTGTTTTCAAGACCCTACCCCGGGCCCCCGGACAGATGTCATATCCCCCTTGGGGGGTTACTGGTGTAAAAGTCCCTCTGCAATGGTTGGAAAAAGAGGGCCCTGGGTATGGGAAATTAAACCCGGTTTTGGGCAGTTTGGAACATTGTTGGATTAAAAATATCCCCAAATTTAGTCATGGATCAAGTTATGTAAAAGGGTTGTACGTACCAGGGCAAGGGTACATGGTTGGGGTAAACCCCTTTTCAAAAATGTAGGAGCGGTTGGTCAAACCCGAGGGCCCCTTTGGTTCTTTTTTTTTAACCTGAATGCAGGCCCCTGTGGCCCTGTGTTTGCACAGATCATCCCCTAGCCCCTTTCAGGGGACCCGGGATACCTTTTGAGTGGCCCTTTAATTTTATAATGTGTACACCCCTGGAAAGGTTTGGTCCCTTACCTTTTGTTTTGGCCAAATGTTTTGGCCCCGGGTATAATGGTGGGTTGTGCTAAAAGGGGTTCTGAGGTATTGGTTTGGTTTTTGCCCCTTTGTTGGGGATTGACCCATAGGGTGTTTCCCATTCCCCAGATGGGGGGTACTCCCAGGTTGGGTTCCCACTTTAAAAAACCCGGTTAATATGGAAACTTTAAAATCCAGCACCCCGGGTTAGCCCCTTAAGGAAAAAAAGCAGTTGCCTTTTAGGTTTTTGGGGATTTAAATTTTGTTTGGAATTTGTTGGGGGGAATGGCATGTGTGGGTGGTGTGTTGGTTTTTTGTTGGTGTGTGTTGTGGGTGTTGTGTGTTTTGGGTTTTTGGGGGTGTTGTGTTTGGGTTTTGGGGTTTTTGTGGGTGTTTCCCGCCCCAATTTTCCCAAATCTAAACAAGAGCCCATTACAATTTTTTTTATTCCCCCCCGGAAATACAGGCCAGGGCCTTCCCGGACCACAGAAGGGGAAAACCCAAGCCCTTTTTAGGGTAAGAGCAGCCCGGGTTTTTCCTTTTAAAAGGAAAACAAAAAAGGTTTTTACCAGCCCTGTGTTTAAGGGGGTGTTAATCCTTTTGTGTTAAAAAATTTTTTGAGTGCCCAGTAAATCCTTTTAATAAAATATTCATTGACCCCCCTTTCCACTAAGTGGTGACATGCCCCCTTTTTTCCTTTAAAAAATTAAATCCCATTACCTTTTGTTTGGGTAAAAAACTTTTCCTCGGAAAAGGGAAACCCTTTTAACCCTTTTTTAGTTTTGAGTCTTCCCTTAACAATGGGAATTTTTCCCTTTAGGTGGGGTTCCCACTTTTAAAAAACGGCCCCAAAAAAAAATTTTTTTTAACCCCCCAAACCCTTTTTAGGGGCATTTCCCCGATTTCAAAAAAAGCCCCTTTTCTTGGGGGTATCTGTTTTTTAAAAAATTTTAAAATTTTATTTAATATAAAACTTAAATTCCCGGGGTTTTTGATTTTTAATGGCCCCGGTTTTGGGGTTGTTTTTGTTGGTACTTTTGTTGTGGTTTTGGGTGTTGTTGTTTGGGGTTTTGGGATTGGGCCTGCCCCATTTGGCCCCAACTTTAAAAGCAATTTTGAACCTCTCCCCAAATTTTTTTATTCCCCCAAGGAAAAGGGTTTAAAAAAACATCAAACTTTGAATCATAAACCCCTGTTGGGGAAAATTTTTTAACCAATAATTTTATTTCTCCCAAATTACCCCCGGTTTTTTTCATTTGGTAAGTGGTGTTTATCTCCCCCCTAAATTGGTTACCATAATTGGATTCCGTTAAAAAAGGGGAAAATAAAACCCTTTCCCCCCTTTTCTTTTTCCAAAATCATAAAAAATGTTAAAATTTTAAAAATAAAATTTTTTGTCAAATTTTTTTGGCCCGTTGTCAAACAGGAAAATTTTTTAAAACCCCTTTTTTGGGGGGGAATTGAAAAATGGGATTATTAAGGCCCAAAAATTAATTAAATCTGCCCTACCCTTTTTTGTACCAAATTTATATTGCATTTTAAAAAAGAAAAATTTCAATGGGTGTATGGGTTTTAAACAAGGAAATTTTTTTAACTTTCCAAAACTATTTCCCAAAACCCCCTTTAAAGGGAAGTTTTTAAATTTTTGCAACAGGTGGAAAAAACTTTAAAAGGCCCAATTTTGGAAAAATACAATTTATGGCCTTTCGGATTTTTTAAAAACTCACTCCAAAAAATTTTGTGGGGGCCCAAAAATTAATTTAAAACCAAAATTTTGGCAAATTAAAGGGATTGCCATTTAACCCCGTGTTGGTAAATTTAAAAAATCCAAATTTTGGGGACAAAATTGGCTAAACAGTTATAATTAAAGTTTTAAAACCCCGGGTATTCCCGGTAAAAAAATCAATTTTTATTAAAAACCCCAGGGGTTTTAGGCCTTTGGTGCCCCTGGTTGTGTTAATTTTTATTGGTACCCAAAAACAAATTTGGGGGGGTTTTGGGGTTAAAATTTTTTAAAGTCCCCTTCACTGTTTCCAAAACCAAAACAATTAAATATTGTTTTCTATTTAAAACATCCCTTTTTGGAATCATTAAAAATCCTACACCAAAACAAAAAATTTTCCCCTAAAACTTTTCCCCTTTTTTGGGTTTCCCTAAATAGGGACATTTTCTAATACAAAATTGGGGAAACTTCCCAGGAAGCCTTTTTAAAAAGTTGGGAAAAAAAAGTTCATAATATTTAAAATAATAATTTTTTAAAATTTTTTAAAATTCCTATTCATGAACTTTTCCTACTTTTCCATTAAAAAACATCCAAGGGAAGTTTTAAATCCCCCTGTTTGTATTTTCGCTGAACACATTCCTTCCTTTAAACCCGAAAAAAATCAAGGGGGAACCTTTTTAGGATATCTTTTTTTAAACAATCAAATCAAAATGTTTTTCAATACCAAATTTAATTAATTTGGGGGTAAAAAGGGGGAAAAATATTTTTTTTGGCAAGTTTTTAGTTGGGGAATCCAAATTTTAACCAACCAAAAACCCTGAGAATTTAAAACAAAAATTTAAATTTGTTTTTAATCAAATTAAAGGGTTAAAAAAATTTTACTTAATGCTTCTTTTGGTGATTTAATTATTTTTGTTTTTCCCCAAATATTTTTAAATTTTAAAATAAAAACCCCAAGGATTTTTTTTAAGGCCATTGGCTGAAATGGGCCCCCCAAAAGGGGGATTCCCTCACTTTTAAAAACTTTAAACCTGAAAAATAGCAGGTAGGGGTTTTTCCAACTGAATGTTAAAAATTTTTTTTGGTTTTAAAATTGGGGCATTTAGGATGTCCCCTTAAAAAAAATAATTTAATGGTTTAATGTATTAAAAACCTTTTCATTCCCGGAAAACCCCAACAAAAACCTTTGGTAAATTAAATTATTACCCCAAAAAAGGGAAAAAAATATCCCCTTTTTAAGGGAAAAATATTTAGGGTTGAAAACAACCCCCTTCTATTTTTAATGCAAAATATTTTAAAAAAAATATATATAATTTTTTCAATTTTTTTTTGGGAAAATTTTTTAAAGGGAACAAATTTAGGATATTTAAAATTTTAAATTTTTTAAAAAAAATTTTTTTTTTACTACTTTTTTTGAATTTTGGAAACTTTTGGGTTTTTAAAAGTTTCAATTTTAATTTTCAAAATTTAAAAAGGAAACCTTTTTTTAATTGATTAATTTAAAAGGTTTCCCCTTTTTCCCTTTTAAACGAAAAGGGAAATTGGGGGATAAGGCTTTGCCCCGGTTTTAGGTGATTTTAAAACCCTTGACACCCCCAAAAGGTCAAAAAAATTATTTTTCTTTTTGGTCCTTTTTTTTTTGGTTTTTGGGTTTTTTGGAAACAAAGAATTTGGAAAAGGATAGGTTTGCCCTTTTTGGGGGCAGGAATTATTTTTTTAGACCAATTACAAAGACCAACAACCCATGAGTTTAAAAAAGGATTTAAATCAAAGGGAAAAATTTTTGGGGACAATGGTGTTTTTTAAAAGAATAATTCTTTTGGTTTAAAAATTATTACCAAAAGGGGTGAAAATTTTTTAAATTTAAATTCCCCGAAAAATGGGGTTTTTTTAACCAAAAGGTTTAAAATTTGTGGAAAAAGGAAAAACCCCAAAGGTTTTCTGGAAGGGTTTTTTTTTCCAAGGTTGGGAATTTCAAATTCCCGTCCCCAAGGATATAAAAACAATTTTTAATCCTGTTGAGAAAGACAAATGAAATTTTTAACCAATATTAAAACCTTGATTTAAATTTTAAAAAAAAAAACCTTTTTTGGTTTTCATGACTTTTTGGGGAACTCCCAAAAAAGGAGGGAATTTTTATTTAGCATTTATGGGGTTTAAGTCAAGTGTTAAAAAATGGGTTTATCAGAATGTCCCAAAAAAAACATTTTGGTAGGGAAATAAAGTTTCCTTTTAAAAAAGAAGAGAAAATATTTTATTTTTTTGGAACCCTTGGGAAAAAAATGTCAAAATTTATTTTAAAGGGGAAATTGGGAAAAAAAGTAAAATTTTTGGGGTTTTGCAAAAAAATTCCCCCTTTTTTTTGGGTTTAAAAAAAAATAAATCTGGCCCAACACAGTATTTTTTTTTTAAAAAAGTTTTTTTAAAAAGTGCATGATTTTAAAATTTCCCCTCTGAAATTTGTTGGAAATCAGTTTAAGGAAATTTTGGGGAAAAGGGTTTAAATGGGCACAAAAATTGGGGGTTTTTAACCAAAATAAAAGATTGGGGAGTAAAAATTCAGGCAGGGCCACCCACAGGAACTTTAAAATTTTAAATTGTGTGGGGGAAATTTAAAACCTTTTCACCCCCAAAAGGTTTTAAATTCTCCTCTTTGGTTTGTGGCAGCCTGGCGGATTTTTTTTTGGGTTTTTTGTTAAAAAATGGAGGGACTTTTTGGGAAAAAGGCCCGCTTTTTTCCCGGAAAATTTTGGGGAAAAGGTTTAAGGAAACCGGAATTTTTTTCATGGAGGGGATTTAAATTTTTAAAAGACTGGAAAATCTTTTAAAAACCAAATTTTTGAAAAAAAACCTGAGGGGACCCCAAAGGTTTATTTCCCCCTTCAAAAGGAACGTTTAAATTTTTTGTTTATTCAAGATGATGGAAATGGGGGGGGGGGGGGGGGGGGGGGGGGGGGGGGGCCATGGGGGGGGGGGGGGGGGGGGGGAGGGGGGGGGGGGGGGTTTTTTTTTTTTTTTTTTGTTTATTTTTTTTTTTTTTATTTTTTTTTTTTTTTTATTTTTTTTTTTTTTTTTTTTTTTTTTTTTTTTTATTTTTTTTTTTTTTTTTTTTTTTAATTTTACCAATTAAGGGGGTTTAATTTTTTAAAAAGGGTTTATTCCCAAGGAAAAAAGGGAAAAAATTTAAAACCAAAAACAATTTCTTGGTAAGAAAAATTTTTAAAAAAATTTGTTTTGGACATTTGGCCCCCCGGGAAATGGAACAAAAAAAATTTTAATACGGCTAATGGTGACAATGGAGTGCTCGAGTGAACGGACTCTTCCTCTTTGGCTTCATGGCTTGTTAATTACAAGTCTTTTTCCAGTCACCAAGGTACTGATAATAACTTTATATTTAATGACCGGGATGTTGAGAAAGACAGTGAAGTGTCTTATAGAGCCAATATTAAAAAACTCATTGATTTAATTTACAAACATAAAACTCTGGGTATTGACAATTGTTACTTGCATGACTGTATTAAAAGGGGTATACTACCCAAAGGATTGCGTTTTTATAAGTTTCCGAACAATGTAGTGGAAGGCTCCCCCTTTCACGAAGAATTGTTGAGCATTTTTGACTGTAGTGGTTTTGAAGTCATGAAAGCCCTGATTAAAGAGAATGAAAGGATTATGGGGCAAGTATATCAGGAGATAGAATACATTAATGAAGTAGTGACCAATGATCTTATGTTTTCTGTTGAAAATGAGAAGAGAAAATATTTTATTATTAAGCAACAGGTGGAAGAAAAATGTCATGTTATTTTTAAAAGGAAGTGTGGCAAAATAGATAGTGATTTGAGGGATTACAGACAGAAAAAAGCATACCCGTACCCTAAGAATGACAAATTTGGTCGAAAAAATAATTTTTTTGATAAATCTGGACCACAACACAGTACTTATTCCTCTTCTTTTCCACCAGGGGGACACAATGCCTGGGACTCTATGGATCATAGAGTGATGTACAGTGATTCAGGGATGGGGGAACATCAGGATTCAAACCATACTGAATTCCCTGAACTTAGGAGATCAGATAGGTTAAGGCACAGATCCCCTGTGCGGTATTTTTACAGAGGTCCCCCAAATGGCACGAGATAAATAAGAGTGGTAACCAGGAAGGGGGACTAGCCAACATGTTGGACCAATGGAGTACAGGGAATATTACTGTGGATGGACCATGTCACACCCTACATGACTTTAAAATTTACAATTACAGTAGTGAGGAGATTGACAGGAAACATTTTCTTTTATTTTCAAAAGGTTTTAAATTCATCCCCTCTACAGGGGGTAATTTAGTGGACAGCTTAATAGACTTGAGGATTTTTCGACGGAAAAAGAATTTAGATATTATGTTTCAGGGGCAACAGGATGGTAGTACTAATTGTGGTATTAGAAGGCCTAGTACTTATAGTCCCCCTATACACCCCCAGCTAAAAAATTTTGAAAGGGAGGTCGAAGAAGAAATCAGGAATGTTTACAGGGGTGGATGGCATGGTAAATTTAACATGACTAGAGAAGAAAAGGTACTTCTCAAATCCATTCAAGAAAATAGATACCTGAGGGTGATGCAACCCGATAAAGGTGGAGGGGTGGTCTTCATGGACAGTATTTTGTATTCCAGTAAGATGATGGATATGCTTAATGATACCAATAGGTATGTTAGGGTATCCAAGAATGAGATTAACTTAGCATACTGTAAGATTGATTTGGTTTTACAGGACATGCTGAATGACAATTTTATAAACCAGGACACTTTTAAGTATCTCAGTGTGGACAGACCCCATATCCCTGCTATTTTCGGGATACCCAAGGTACATAAAAGTGTGGAGGATCCACCCCTGAGACCCATTGTGGCAGCCAATGGCTCTAAAACCCATCCGTTGGCCAAATTTTTGGATATAAAATTAAAAGATATTTGGGTTAGGGCCAATGGTATACTTAATGACTCCTGAGAATTTTTGAGAAGCATTAATAGTAACATGTATTCAGATTCCTTAATATTTGTAACCCTTGATATTCAGGATTTATTTAATGTGATTCCACATTCTACAGGGTCAGAATGGTTCCAGGATGCCATTCACCAACATGGAAAACTTGACCACAATACTTTTCTGGTTTATACAGAGTTGATGGATTTGGTATTGAAACACAACTTTATATTTTTTGAGGGTGAGTTGTTTAAACAGATCCAGGGAGTGGCCATGGGGGCAAGTTGTGCCCCTACTTATGCCAACATTGTGCTCGTGGTTTGGGAAGAGAAGTTTGTGTTCCAGTCTGAATATGAACAATATTGGGTATATTACAAACGTTACCTGGATTATATTTGCATTTTTTGGAAAGGTAATATGGAAACGTTAACAGAATTCATAGACTATCTAAACCATACCACTAATTTTTTGAAATGTACTTCCCATATTACACATGACTATATGAACTTTCTGGACATCACTATTAAAAAAGACGTCCTAGGGCAGCAGTTTACATCTAATGTATATAGAAAGGAAACCTTTTCTAACTCGTACCTATATTTCACTAGTTCCCATCTGTTTAAACAGAAGAGAAGTATTATCAAGGGACAATTTGTCCGTAGTTGTAGGATGACCTCTTTGGACTCGGACCAAGACGAAAGTCAGAGAGTCAAAGAAATGTTTATATCTAGGAAGTATCCTAAATATTTAATTGATGAGGTTTTGGAGGAAGTAAAGAATGGGAGAAAGGATAGGTTTGCCCCTATTTTGGGAACAGGAGATACCAGTGTGATAGTACCGATAAATGTGCAGAGTACCACACAACAACCAGGGGTGACGCTACCAGGGATGAAATCAAAAAACCTTGGGGGTAACTATGTGATGTTTTATAATCAGAATACCTCTAGGGTTAAAAACATTATTACTCAACACTGGAGCAGGTTTAGGTGTTATTCAGAGTTGGATGTTTTGTTTACCAACACCCTAGGATTTACATATAAAAAAGGCAGGAACCTCAAGGATTTGCTGGAGTATAATGGTTCTATTGTTTCATGTAAGAAATAGGGAATCTACAAATGTGGGGCATGTGCCCAATGCCCATATATACTTAGACAGGATTCTGTATACATCCTGTCAAGAGACCATCAGATTCAGAGTAGTAGTTTTTCCAACTGTAATAGTGAAGGCTTGATTTATTTGGCCCTATGTAAAACCTGTGGTGCATTTTACATTGGAAAAACTACTCGTAAACTCAAAAGGAGGATTTATGAGCATTTATATGCTATTAGAGTTGAATATATTAAAAATGCCTTGTTTAAACATACACTGACATGTCCCCAAGCAAAATGGGGCTTCTTTGTTGTAGAGAAGGTGCAATGTGATGTGAGGGGGGGCCCGTGGGAAAATAAGATAGAGGTGAGAGAAATATTTTGGCAGTTGTTATTGGAAGCCAATAGATTCCCAGGGCTGAATGAATACATATCCATTGCCCCTATTTTAAAAATGAGAGCTGCAAAACTATAAAATAAGTATATATAATGTTTTGCAAGTTCTTTTTGTTGGTTTTTGATTCAAGTTTATTTATCTGTCCAACACATTGTGATGGTTTTAGTATTTATATATTTATTTTAAAGTTCTTTTAAAAAATGTGCATGTTTTTATCTACTTTCATCTGTATTTGTGGAAACTTGGTAGGTTGTCATGAATATTTTAGTTACAGGATTTAATTGGTGTCAATTAAACAATTGTTTTAACTACTAATTAGATTGGGAGGGGTATATAAGCAGGCACAGTCTTCATTCTTTTATTTTACATCTGAAGAAGTCTGGTGGACGATAACGCTTTGTATTGTGTGGCGTTTATGTGATTAAACCTGCTGCTGCTTACACCTACAGGCTCGTGTTTTATTATTACCTTCTGCCTCTTTGGGTGCCTGTTGTGGTTTTATTTCTTATACCCACCGTTAGCAAGGTTGATGATGTCATCCATCTACAGATACACCTCTGGGAGTGCTGTGTCACAGTAATCTTGGTAGCGTGTTCTGTAACTGTGTAATGCTGTAGTGTAATAAAGTAGTTAGGTTGGTGTTTTAGTCCCACACTTGCCATGTGTGTATGTCTGTGTGTGTGTCCCAGTTTGCCTGAGGACTGAGTAATGCTTTTATAATGCTCACACTCCATACATTTCTTATACCCACCGTTAGCAAGGTCGATGATATCACCCATCTACAAATACACCTCTGGGAGTGTTGTGTCCCAGTAATCTCAGTAGTGCATTCTATAACTGCGTAATGTTGTAGTGTAATAAAGTAGTTAGGTCGGTGTTCTAGTCCCACACTTGTCATGTGTGTGTGTGTGTGTGTGTGTGTGTCCCTGTTTGCCTGAGGACTGAGTAATGCTTTTAAACTGCTCACACTCCATACAATTCTTATACCCACCGTTAGCAAGGCCAATGATGTCACCCATCTACAAATACACCTCTGGGAGTGCTGTGTCCCAGTAATCTCAGCAGCGTGTTATGTAAGTGCATAATACTGTAGTGTAGTAAAGTAGTTAGGTCGGTGTTCTAATCCCAGACATGCCAACTGTGTGTGTCGGTGTTCTAATCCCAGACATGCCAAGTGTGTGTGTGCGTGTGTGTGTGTGTGTGTGTGTGTGTGTGTGTGTGTGTGTGTGTGTGTGTGTGTTTGTGAGTGTGTCTGCCTGCGTGAGACAAGTACAGTGCTTTGTAGTATTCGCTGTAGTGCATGCCCTAAATGCGTGTTGCTGCAGTGTGATATGGTAATGGTTTGTATACAGGACATGGCAAGTATGTGTTTGTCTGTCAGAGCCAGTGTAGAGGTGGCTGTGATTGTCTTACCATTGGACATGTTTGGGAGCAGATTTTGTAGTTTTCCTATATAGTATCCGTCTTATGACACATTGGCCACCTCACGAGGAGTACAGCTGTCAGTCAGCCACGGCACTGTGTTCACAAGCCATACCCATACATCTGGCAAAAGGGTTGGTGAACTAAGTATGCAGCCCTACTAGTACTCAATATATGTCCTGCACCCATGTGCCATGCACATACAACCTTGCCTAGGATATTGCACTATGTTGCTAGTAACATGCACATTGAGGACAGATAGTAGGCATGGTGTGACTGCAGTGGCCTGCAGAGGACATGGCACCCTGTACAGCGGTACTATAGGCACATATATGCAGACATTGTGCCTTCACTATGTTCTACACAGAATGGCTGCAACATATGTGGTGCCATCAAATGTGATCCACTAAGGCCAGACAATGCTGAACACATGTGCCCTGTATGGACCCATGCCACTGACAACATGGAATACCTGTATCATACTATCTATGCAGGTGCAGGGCCAACCTGCTCATTATAAGCAGGTTTCACCACACCAGGCCAGTATTGGCATATTGGTGTATAACAGGCTGTGTACACTACATGTGTCTGCCAAACCAGGTTCACCTGTACATGTCACTGTACTGTATTGTGGGACATGCACATCCTAAGCAATGTCCATGTGAAGGACTATCAAACACAGACATGGCATGCATTGCAATGCTATGGCCCTACACATTGGTAATCAGGATGTCAGGCCAGATAATGCAGTACCCATCTGTGTGGGACATTGCAGACACTACACCTCTGCACTGCACACCATTGTCGGGTAATGCGATGGCAAGGATTACCCCTCACCCAGCGTTGTACAGCCATCTTGCACAGCCAAACACTACACACCATGGAGCAATGCATATCTGCATGCCAGTACTGGCACCCTGTGTTTGCATGTGGGTTGTGATGCTCCCAACCACAGTTACTCCCAGTATAAACCTCGTTGGCATACCAACGGTTGTCAAGCACTTTCACATGTCCTAGCCCATAGAACCTCCAGATATCCCCTGTGGTGCATGTGGTTCTGTGCATTACTGCGGTGTGACAAACTAAGTAGTTACATTGAGTATTTGCCACTCTGGCAAAGGTGTCAATGCATGTCCATTAGAGTGTGGTTGTGGTGACAATGGCATCCGTTCACATGGACTGACGTGTGCCACACCTAATGTATGTCTACTATATCTGTTGCAGATGGCACTCACTAATCTACACACATGTTCTTACAGCACAGCAACATGTCGCCTTTGTGGCACATGTAGTAATATCATGCACATGTAATAGTAATGAGTAGTCAGGGGTTTGCCCCTGTACTATTCAGCGTGTGGCAGATGATGCTTATGGTTAAGTCTCCAAGCCCTTCCTTGGTGTACATTGCCTGTCCCGCACACACACTCTCTGGTGGATGTGAAGGTGTACACCTGCACAGCAGCAGCATGTGTATTGTAAGAAATGGAAATGGTCAAGTGATGGCCTTTGCACCTATTGCAGTCCTCCTCTAGCTGATTGCATGTGGTACAGCTGTGATGGTATTCCCATAACCATCTGAATGATAAACACAGTACACTATCTAGGGAAACATGTTATTATCTGGCCATGACAGTCGCTGTGAGTGTTACCTGGATGTGGTGTCCTGACACGGCATCGCAGATGATATCTGGATGTACCTCAGTCATTTTCTGTAGTGGGAAATAGCCTAATGACAAGAGGGTGATGTGCCACACAACTACAGCATGTAAGTGTAGCTATGCTGTATTGAGACTACTGCCTGTTTAACATGTGTGTGGTAATGGCTATTCTGCATGTTATAATACAGACATGGCAGTACTCTGTTCATGAGGGTCCCCCATCTGTAGGGCCATCTGTGAACTGGTCAGTGTGTGCAACCATTTGTTTCCTGTGTTATACACTGAACACACTTCTGTGCACAGCAGAAGCATGGTGTGAGGATTGCAGACAGTACATGATGATAGGGATGTGTTACTGCCATCGCATCCCTGACTGGACATGTGTCACATGAGACAGTGGTATGACTGACACTGTGTGAGATTTCCAGTGACAAGCCAATAATGGGCAACTGTTCATAGCTGCGGTCACACGTCTACTATACATTGTACAGTTGGCATGTGGTATATATGCATGTGTTGTGCTCCCTCAGCAAATGTATACCATCTGTTGTGTTGGGTTGCTGGTGATATCTATGTATACTGTCATAGGTAATCCTGTATGCTGTTGTCTATCACTAAGCCATATGTGGGTTTAAAATGCAACACCATAGGCTGAATGGGTTGGTAGGTCCTGGCAGATCCTCCTGTCCCACTTAAGCTGACCATGGCACCGGGCACTAGCACATCTGGGGCCCAGCCATTAAGATCAACCTCTGTTGGCTCTGCACTCTGTTCTGGTGGTACCACCACTGAGGATGGAGCATGACCCCCTTAGGAGCGGGACCAGACAGGTACATATCTGCTGTCGTGTGGTCCCAGATGTGTTGCGTTGGTGGCTCCCTAAGGGGTTATGAAGCCAGATATGCCAGTTCAATGGTGGAGGGTCACATTTACAAGGTGATGCTGCCCCTCCTGGACAGCCCCAGCACTGCCTCCTTTGCAGCTGTGTAGGTGCAGTAGCAGTTGCACATGGCTGGGGACCTCCGTCCCACTGTTCCCATGGGCTTTTGAATGCCAAAGACACATCCCTATCCAGGGTGTATCCCCCTCCACGTGTCATATACCAACCCTGTATGTTGTCATTTCTGTGCTCCTACCTATCCTCCACGGACATACCTACACTCCTTCCCCAACATCTGACCCTCACCTACGGACACATAAGGCCATTCGGCTCCTAGGACACCATCTGCCTATACATAGCTGTCCATTACACACACGTGCCCACTGGACACATGAAACCCTTGTAGTATGCATCATAACATACTACTGTTATCCTCACCCCTGTTCCTCAGCCGCACGATCCTGGTATTCACATCACTCCTACATGGTCCAAGTACATGTGAGGAGGATGACCCCATTGTACACAAAACACTACCATTCCCTCTATGGTCACCCCATTTACCTTTATCATGATGATGATGTTGCACACAGCACATTGCAGGAGTACTGTTCACACATAATGATAGGACAGGTACGGTTGTGTTAATGTACATTACATGCACAGAGTGATGTATACGGCCAATGTACAACTATTTGCATGTATGACTGACACATGTCTGTCTGAGGGAGTCTTGTGATCACATAGAGCAACACCACTACATAATACAGGCATCACTGGTGTTTCCCGTTTCATTCGTTTGTAATGCTTTGTTGCCACATGGTATGTTCCTGATACATCTCTATATATGTATGTACATATATGTTGGACATAAACACTGACATGTACATCTACATGATGGGATACATTCCTATACTGTAGAATGACAGTGCTGTATGATATCCTCTGGTTACAGCCTCTTACGCTCAATTAGCCTCTACATTGCTTAACCAGTGCAATACTCGCATACTGGCAGTCAAACACGCTTACACCCGCTCGATCCCGCACTTGCTAATGCACCAACATTGGTGATTGCATCTGTCACTCACACCCTTGGGTGTGAGCGAGGACCACAATATTACCTTGTGATGCCTATTACATCGGACTACATGACTACAGTATCAGGACTGGCCGCCCATTAGGCGACAGCATAGCGTTTGACTGTACAGAATCAGCTGTCTGATCAGTGGCACAATCATATTTGTGTGTACCTCATACAATGTTCTCCCCCTTGTGATGCCTATTACATCAGAATACATGAATACAGTATTGGGAATGGCTGCCTATTAGGCGACGGCATGGCGTTCAACTGTACGGAATCAGCGGCCTGTCCAATGAATCATTCATATTTGTGTGTTACTCTTACAATCTGCTCTCACCTTGTAATGCCTATCACATCGGACTACATGACTACAGTCATAGCTGACCTTAGGCATAGGCCAACTAAGCCACTGCCTAGGGTGCCGCTTTAGTGGGGGTACTTTTCCAGTATTTATTTGGTGTAGGTAGACCAGGATGGGGGCACTGGGTGGTGTGGTGGGGGGTGCCATTGTGCCCTCTGCCTAGGGCACCAGTTGACCTAAGGCCACTCCTGACTACAGTATTGGGAATGACTGCCCATTAGGCGATGGCATGGTGTTCGACTGTATGTAATCAGTGGCCTGTCTGGTGAATCATTCATATTTGTGTGTTCCTCTTACAATCTGCTCCCACCTTGTGATGCCTATCACATCGGACTACATAACTACAGTATCGGGAATGGCTGCCCATTAGGCGACAGCATGGCGTTCGACTGTATGGAATCAGCGGCCTGTCCAGTGAATTAATCATATTTGTGTGTTCTGCATACACTCTGCTCCCATCTGGCTGATACATGGGAACCAAGACCCTGCATTACAAACAAGTAGTTGGGTGAAGGTAGCCACATCCGTCGGACGGGTCATGCTACCACATACATATTATAGGTTTGCCACCTTCTCAATTGGCCAAGGTAGGACTTTAGGGTTACCACCTGTCCTACTTTGTGAGGGACACTGTGAAAATAATCAAGACATAGCACATGTCCAGATTACAGGACATTATTATATTCTACGTTTCATTAATAATTGCATACAACAGTTATTTTATATATGACACTTCTATATGTTTTGTGAGGTAGCATAAGCAATTCAAATGCAACTAGATTAAGCTTTTATTTGTGCAGATAAGTGTAATCCTGTACTATGCATGGCTGTACCACCCAGGAAGCTTATCATACTAACTCTTTTTCCCCTCCTACTTGTCCCTTACCTAGCTACCCTATATGAAACCTGGTCTTACATAGGCTTCCACCACCCAGGCTACCAAACTAACCCCCCACCCATAATTAACAACAGAGGCCATGGCTCAACTCCCTACTCACCCACCTTGTTAGAACTCGAACGCTATGTAATTATCAAACCTACCAATATTAGGCCAAATTATAAACATTACTACAAACTTCTACTCAAAGCCCTCAAATTCATTACCACTCTGAATCACAGACTAGCCACAGATGGTGATATCCACCCCAACCCTGGCCCTTCCCCTCCACTCAATTGTAATTCCACCCTATCCTCCCCTCCACTTCTCAATCTAAACTCTAGACCCTTTAACTCTCTTCTGACCTGTCATCTAAACATCAGAAGTGTAAACAATAAGATTCACAACCTACATGCCCTTTTAGCTACTTGTTCCCCAGACCTACTATGTCTCACAGAAACCTGGCTTAAACCAAGTACGAAGAAAACAGATAATCCCACCAGGGTATGATATACTAAGAGCACACAATAACTCGTAAAGGTGGCGTGTAGCCATACTCTACAAAATACATTACAAATCTCCCTTGCCTCTCCACAACCCTCCTAACAAACAATGCGAAATTCTACTTGTAATACTTCAATCAAACAAACATAAAAGCATAAATATAGCATGTATTTACATCCCCCAGGCAACAATAATAACAAAACCTTAGAGGACTTTCTCCACTGGTTAACTCAAACTCACCCCAGGAATCCATAGTGTTAGGTGACTTCAACATCGATTGGAATTCCTTCTCATCTAGCTCCCCATCTAGCAGCATAAATCTACATGGCTTTTCTCAGCTCATATCCACTCCTACCAGACTAGGTAAACCCCAAAGCAAAGACAGCATCCTGGACTGGATCCTTACTAATAAAGATCCTGACCAGTACTCAGCAGGTACTCACCCAGAGGACATGAGTGATCACTTACTCACCTATGTTATCAAATTCAAGAAAATCACCCCCCTTCTTACAACCATAAAAAAAATCAGGAATAATAATAAATTCAACGCCTCCATTTTTCAAACTGAACGTAAAGCCCACAACTGGACAATACTCAAGTCTCTTCCTCTTGAAGAGGCAGTTATCTACTTCAACACCACCTTCCTCAAGATTCTAGATTCCCATGCTCCAATACGGTCCATTAGAACTAAAACCAAAACCGCACCATGGCTCTCTAAGGAAACAAAATCCAAAATCCTATCTAGAAACAAGATGTGGGTTACATGGTGTACCTCTAAAGACCCACACTCCCACCAAACCTTCCGGCAACTTAGAAATGAAACTAAAAGAATGATCTTAAATGATAAAAAAACTTCTTCCTCCACCTCCAACACAAACACCTTAATAATCCACAAAAATTCTGGGCAGGCTTAAACAAGCTCCTGCACCCAGGCCAGGCAACCACCCCCACTCCAACAACTTGCAAACAACAGTGCCCTGTAAACATTGCTAACACATTCAATAGTTTCTTCACAGAAACTATACAATCCCTGGCCACACAATTCAAACAAACAACCAGCCCACTCCACTACCCATGCCAGCAGAATACTACAACTACATCAGATCATCTATTTACCTTCGATCCAGTACCCATATCCTTTATAACATCTCTTCTTAAAAACTAAAACCCACTAAGCTAGCAGCTGACCTTCTCCCAGCTGAGTTTCTGCAAAAAGCAGCTGAGGCCATTTCCTATCCGCCTCCATAATCATAAACCGTACCTTGTCAGAAGCCTTCATCCCCTCCATATGGAACATGTCCCACATTATTCCTCTCCATAAAGGTGGTAGCTCACTAGAGCTAACCAACTACAGACCTATAGCTATACTCTCACCCTGGCCAAAATTATGGAAAAGTGTGTCCACAAACAACTGATGGAACACCTCACCAAAAATAAAATTCTAGCTAACTCCCAACATGGCTTCAGGCCAAATCACAGTACCACATCAGCCCTACTATCCTTTTCTAATACCATCAATAACTTCAGAAACAATAATAAACTATCATCTGCTCTTTTCTTAGACCTCTCCAAGGCCTTTGATATGGTGAACCACATTCAACTCCTCCATACATTAAAAAAAACTATCACTCAGCAATTCCACGCTGAAATGGTTCCAATCCTACCTGTCCAATAGGCAACAGGCTGTTCTATGGCAGGAAAAATTATCTACATGCCTACCTGTTACACTTGGAGTTCCCCAAGGATCTATTCTTGGCCCTCTTCTCTTCACCATCTTTGTTAATGACCTGCCCACAATCACCCCCATGCCACATGCATTCAATATGCAGATGATTCGACTATCATCAGCACTGCCTCCAACCTGGCAGACCTCACTGCTTCAACCCAAGACACCTTCAACCTAATAGAAAAATGGTTCTCAAGTCGACAACTAGTTCTCAACCCCAACAAAACAAAACTACTTACTTTCTCACCCACTAACAAGACTCTTCCCCACCTTCTCTATTACATACTCCAATGGAATCACTATATCACCAGAAGCTCACACAAAGCTATTAGGTGTTACCATTGATAACTCCCTTAAATTTGACACCCATTTCAATCTTACCATCAAAACCGCCAATAAAAGCTTGTCTCTCTATAAAGTAAAACACTTTCTCACTCCTCACCCTAAAATTACAATTGCCAGCACACACCTACTATCAACTCTTTTCTATGCCTCCCGCCTCTTTACAAACCTAAACAAGACAACCCTTAACAAACTTGCTTCTTGTTACAATCACATAGCTAGATTTGCCACAAATTCCACGTTTAGAACGCACCACTGCACTAACTTGAAGCAACTAGGGTGGTTAGAGTTTTCCAGCCAACTCCATTTCAACCAACTCAAACGGCTCACCAGATACTGTATCACCCAGAGAAAACACCAGCTCTGAAAAACATCATTCACCCTATATTAACCTGCAATCTTTATGCTCCTCCAATAAGATCTTAGCTCAAACTACCAAAGCCAATAATCCTGCTGAGTTCTCTATTCTCAAACTTTGTAGGTAAAATGTGGAACTCCCTACCGACCATGCTCACCTCAGAACCCTCACTCCTACAATTCAAAAAAGCTTAAACCCCATCTCAATACTCTCTGGCAATGTCCCTGTTCCAAACCTGATTAACCATTATCATTTACCCT
>NC_056735.1:1217198132-1217415632 GCF_019279795.1 Protopterus annectens
GATATGGGTAGGGGTCACTATGTGCAGATATGGCCGATTCAATCTGGCAGCCCAAGTATGGCTGGTTTTGGCGGATGTTCAGGAAGTGGGGGGGTGGTGTGCTGTGAATGGAATGATGGATATTCATTTATGTATCCAGGTGTGTTGGGGTTGGATGGCTCAGTTCTGGCCAGACTATTATGTGGGTATGTGCCAGTAACATTTCTGTACATGTGTATTGCACATTTTAATGTTCACATGTTTGTGGGCTTGTATTGCTGATGTGTATATTTGTTCTTTGGTTATCTTCCTGATTCACCCACTGCTCCCTTGTAGACCTCCAGTTCACCTATTGTGCATCCAACCCAGTCTCCCCTTGCCGAATTATTACATTACCCGTCATCCCCCGCCCCGATATTCCACAGACACCATTCATCCCTTCTCTAGTTGATAGCCCATGGCACAGGCAACAGAACACATTGCGTACACTACATATCTCTGGGACCAATATGGTTGTGTGGTCTACACTAGCATTTCTGATCATAGGTACACACAAATACTTATCTTTCATGACATGGTAGGTAGACCCGGGTAATACCCATTCATCTATGGGCCGTCCTGACAATGACGACTTGGACCGCGAATGGGCAGATATTGGGCAAATGCTCTGACCATTGTTGGGATTGCCACCTTTTCATATGACCTGGATGGGACATTTTTGGGACACACATCTGAGTTTACAGGCCAATACATACCCACGGTCATTACAAAGGATCGCACTTTAGTTTTATGCCTACATATAAGCTTTTATTGTTGTAGCGGTGTTGTTGCTTATTCTGTTTTGTTTACTTGCTTATTCTGTTTCTTGTAACATATAGGTATTTTATATACGGACATACATATTGTATGGGACTATTAAATAACATACGGGACATAATTATGTCCTACTATCGCAAGACATTTCACATTTATTATGGTTTTGGTATGGACACACCTGCCTAGAGGGGGATTGCCCCTCACAATGTAGGACAGGTGGTAACCCAAACCATTGGGCTAGGCTTACCAATTGGCGGCGCGCTAACACAACCCATTTCATTTCCACTTGGTATAACTAGCGACACTACAATGGAATATGGGCACGGGGTTTTAAATATCACTTGTTCAAGGGACGGCGACTCAATATTCAGCTACCTGCCTTTGAGTTTACTTCTTATTGTGGTGTTCACAATGATGACTTGTATGCTTTGCATGCATTTCACTATCCACGGACACTGACAGGAGTGATTACTATTAGAGGCAGGCTGTACTAGTCAGCATTTTAGGTTGCGCATATGCAGCTGACATGTTCATGCCTCCTTGCAGTGCTTGGACACGCCCCCTGCACTCGTACATGTTTCCTATGAACGTGGCCGTTATGGCAGCGTGTCTTCATTAATATGCATGTGGTGCTGCTGCGCCATCTCTACACCGCACTATCGGCGCAAGGCTAACGCCATCCTTGCGCTAAGCTTCATGAATCCTGGGGGGAGTGCAAGAAAAAGGTGGAGATAGAAAAGAGGCTAAGAAGGAAAACTGGTTGTCTAACAAACAAGACTAAGACAGCAGTTGCAGTAATGAAGTGCATGATATTACAGGCACATTATCATCTTCTAGAAAGTAATTGAGTAGATGTCACTAAGAAACTCTTTCCGGTTGCAAGGCAAAAACAGAAAGATAAAGAAAATCGTTATCCGACACCCCTCATAAGGGAATCAAGCAAAAACCTGCTCAACAGCCCACAGGACATCAAAGGCAGATTGAAGGAGTACTTCCAACAGCTTCTGAATGAAGAAAAACCCACAGAAGCTGTACTGCCCCAGACACAACCAATGATGAGAGAAGAAGAGGAGCCCACTGTGGAAGAAGTAAGAACAGCATTAAGGAAAATTAAGTCAGGGAAGACAACAAGTCCAGATGAGGTCACTTCAGATTTGATCAAGATGGTGGATGATTAAAGGAAGAAATGGCTCCTGTGGATACTCTCAGCATAAAGAAAGGTGTACCCCACATAAATGGAAAATAAGCATACTAGTACCAGTGTACAAAAGTAATGGAGGTGTTCGCAATTGTGGATTGTATAGAGATATCAGACTCCTGTCACACTGCATAAAAGTTCTGGAGATGGATATTTATAAATGAGTATTCAGACTAGTTGAAAATAAGATAGAAAAGGAGTAGTTCAGATTCAGATCAGGATGCAGCACAACTGACCCAATGTTTGTAGTGAGACAGATAGCTGAGAATAAGCTGCAGATAAGCAAAGAGTCCAACTAGGTGTTCCTAGAATTGAAGAAAGCATAAGATAAAGTCCCAGGAAAATTGATTTGGTCAGTCCATCAGTGGTTCAAGACTGGTAGAGTTAGTGCACTCTAAGTACAAAGACCCAGTAACACAAGTACAAACAGTGTTCGGACACACAGAGAGGTTTACATTGGGAGTGGGTGCATCAGGGCTCAGCTCCGAGCCCAGTGCTGTTCATACTGGTGATGATTACATTATCAAACAGATTGGAGTGTACAGATCAGCAAAGCTGCTGTATGCAGACAATATGACATTACAGGCAGGCTTTGAAAAGGAATTTCAGTAAATGAGAGAGGAATGGAATGTAAAACTGTAAGCACAAATGATGAAGCTGAGCAAAGAAGCCATGGAAAGAATTATCATGGAAATGGTCAATAGTGATATGGTAAACCTCCAGAATCTGGGCCCAACCCACTTAATTTTGTCAAGGGCAGATCATGCCTACTCAATCTGGTGGATTTCATTGAGAAGGTAACCAGAGCAATGGATGAAGTCAAAATGGTTCACAGTGCCTACTTTGACCTGGCCAAGGTATTTGACACAATACCCCACTCAGGTATTGTTGATAAACTCAAGGGGTTAGGTATAAACTCATATGTCACCCAGTGGATAGCCAACCAACTCACAGACAGGGCTCAAGAAGTTAGAATTGGAAAGTCCACCTCTGCAAAGAGGCATCACAAGTAGAGTCTCTCAGGGATCAGTCTTTGGACCACTCTTTTTTGGCATTTACTTCTCTGAAGGCAAGCCCAATGGCAATAGTCTCTGGCTGACTAAATTTGCAGATGATTGCAAATTAGGAGTTCTCATTGAATCTCACACTAACACAGATGTTCTCCAGGAGGGGCTGACACGGACAAACAACCAGTGTCAGCATCATAGACTAAAACTAAATGCCAAGAAATGCATAATAGTAGTATTCCAGAGGAAGTCTTCCACCCCTGGTAACTATCACACTGACAGCACACCCCTTAGGATGGCCCAGTAGTCAGGGACTTAGGGACAGACATAGATAGTAATCTAGCCTTTGATCATCATGTGTCTACAGTAGTGAAGAAGCCATTCTATGTTGTGCAACTTATAAACAAAGGTGTGGCAACTAAGAACAAGGAAGTCATTGTTCCACTGTATTCAGCATTCATCAGACCTATCATTGAGTGCAAAGCATCTCTTTGGTATGTACCTAACCAGGCATATCCAACAATTGGAATGTCCACAGAGGCTCTTCAATAAAAGAATACAGGGTGTAAGTAAAATGTCCTCTGCAGACCACCTCAAGGCCCTATTCCTGTATTCTGTCTCCTACCAGCTTTTGAGGGGAGATCTATGCCTGACATACAGGGCATTGTCAGATCCAACTCTAATGGATCTCCTGCATATTCACAAAACAAACAGCGCCAGAATTACCCATTCTAAAGACTTAAACCTTGTCTGTGACATAAATAGGACCTGCTGGAGAGAGAGATATGTATCCTAGATACTACTATGTCTATGTAACAGGCACCCCATACATGTGAAGCAGAGTTCCTCCCTAACCTAATTCAATTGCAACTTGAACAATTGGATGGGGAACAGGAAATTCATCCCTGGTTTGGCACCTATGTTTCTAATGGACACAGGCAACCTGTAAACGGTTCATCTCCCAGGCCTCTGCTTGTAAATGTTTCACCTTCCAAGCCCCTGCTTACACTTATCAAGGGTATCTGAACTTGTCAGACATTTGGGATGCAAAACTAGACTTAAAATGGCTCTTGTAGTCATTAGCTTAGTAAATATCTATGAACCTATGAACCTATAAGATAACACAGTTATCATCATCATCCTCAACCCACTTTTTCCCATTTTTCTACATGGGATCAGCATGTCATGTTAACTGTCACCATTTCTCTTGATTCAATGCTATACTCCTGCCTTCTTTAACACTCATGCCTGACTGTTGCAGATCTCCTCTCATGCAATCCATCAACATCTTTGCTGGATGCCATCGTTTCTTCTTACCTTCTTCCTGTCTGTCCCAAATCTTCTTCACCAGATTGTCTTCTTTTCTGTACATTTGCCCAAACCACTGTAATCTGTTCTCTTTGATCTTTTATGCAATAGGAGCTACGTTGGCTTCTGTTCTTATGTCTTCATTTCTTCATCTCTCCCTCAGTGTGCATCCTACCAAACATCTCAGGCACTTAATTTCCTTCACCCCCAGTTTCCTCATCTGCACTGCCTTTACTGCCCATGTTTCTGTACCATACAGCAGTACTGGTCTCATCACTGTTTTGTACACCTTACTTTTCAGTTTCTTTGGCATTCTCCTGTCATAGACTATCTCTGACACTCTGTGCCAGTTGGCTGCAGCCCCTCTGATTCTAGCTTTGACCTCTTCATTCAGACTTCCCTTCTCCTCAACCACCCGCTCCCAGATACGTGAAGCTGTTAACCTGTTTCATTGTCTTCCTTTTTGTCTCAGGTCTCAGCTTCTTCTGATTTCCCCAATTTGCTGCCATTACCACTGTCTTATCTGTACTTAGTTTCTCTGTCTCTTGTATCTTAAAGATAAAACAGTTATAATGACAGTAAGTTAGGGAAGTCAAACAATGCTGAGAATGAATTGGGAAGGAAGATAGTGGCACAAGTAACAGCTTCATGTTCCTAGCTGGGGTGATTGAGGAGAAGGGAATTCTGAATAAAGAGGCAAAAGCTAGAATTAGAGGGGCTGCAGCCAACTGAAACAGAGTGTCAGAAAAAGTGAATGACAGAAGAATGGCAAAGCAGCTGAAAAGTAAGGGCTACAAAATAGTGGCATGACCAATACAGCTGCACCATACAGAAATATGGGCAGTGAATACTGAGCAGTTGAGGAAGCTAGAAGTGATGGAGATGAAATAACTGAGAAGGGTAGCAGGATGCACACTGTCAGACAGAGAAAGAAATGATATCATTGCAGACGCCCAAGTAGCTCCAATTGCAGAAAAGTTCAAGGAGAACAGATTACAGGGGTTCAGACAGATGTGCAGGAAAGCAGAAGACAATCTGCTGAAGGAGATTTCAGAAATCTAGGAAGAAAGCAAGAGGAAATGAGGGCATCCATCAAGGAGATAGATGGATTGTATGGGAGAAGACCTGTGATGCTCAGGGATAACTTTCAGTGAAGGTAGGAAAGTAACACTGAATCGGGAGAGATGGCAACAGTTGATATGGCATCCCAACCCGATGTATAAAATGGGAAAAAGGGGTTGATAATGATGACTATGATGATGACTGAGCAATGCCATAAAAAAAAACACCTTTATCATGCTTTTTGTTGATAGCTTCTGTGCTACTTATTGTAAACATTGCAGTGGTCGTTTGTCAAATACTCTTAGCATTTCCAGTGATATATACTTACAGTTCACTTGAACAACATCCTCTTTCTTCATGTAAAATCTGTATTTTCTCAAAAAGGTTTCATCAATTCAGATAGCATCTGATCATACTGAACTAGAGTGACACTGCCATTGCCCAAATTAATAAGATCCCTGCACTTATCAATGATAATGAGCACTAACTACTTCTTCTACAAGAACCAAGTCCAACAGATAAGACTATAGGCATATAATTTTGAGAACTGCTGCGATTCCAGCTTGATTGATGCTAATTACACCAGAATCCCAGGGGCACTGTAGATTTATATATCTATATCTATATCAGGAAGTTTTTTGTGTCAGAGTGATTTCTATATATGGAAATTCATGGAGGAGACTATGATGCATTGTGAAGCGGAAACATCTGTACTGGTTTGTGTCTGCTGGAGACAATATGGAGCAGTTGAGGCAAAATAGCACTCAGTAAAATGTGCTTGTGATACCATAAAGCACTGCTGGATTACATTTTAGCATAATCACTTGTCACTATAACATGCATTTGCGCCAAAAACTGGGCAAAAGCCCAGAGCTCAATCTGGAGTTTTTTTTTTTTATGAATTTATGCATTTATATATTTGCTTGCTTGTTTGTTTATTTATTTGCACTCATCTATCTGGCAACTTTCAGAACTGGCCTTGAAACACTGTCAATTGCTTGCTCAAAGTCAAACAGTAGGCAAATGTAGCCTGAGTGCTTTTCATTAAAAATACATAATAAAACATTATTATAATTACTTTATTAATTCACATTTTCTTAATAATATTTTCAGCTGTGATATACTTATTCATATTAACAATAAATATTTCAGTATCCTAAATCAAATATATTACTGATTTCTTAATAATAAGTAATACTTTCAGCACTGCAGCAATAAATGAAGCCAAATGCCTGAAGTTGAAACCAAGCCGTAGCCAAACTCCATCAGAATTATGTGTATCTGTAAAAGCAACAGAACCCCTTCTTCAGACAGGTACTGAAAAATTGAAATGTGTTCACCTGCTGATGCAGAAAGAGGCAGCCATGCTTATAAACTCTATTTATTAGAAGCTAAATTAATTCACAGATTTCATCTACACACCATGTAATTCAAAACAGTCTTTCGATAAACCTGGCAAGATATTTAGAAGCTAAGCAATAGACAGCAGTACTTCATGAATAAATCCCTACCACAGGAGGTGACATTAATAAATGGAAATAGTTCTTATATTCCTCCTTCATATGCATGCCAATGTGAAATAAGAATCCTGGATTAATAACACCCGCAGTGTAGCACCAATCACTTAAGGTGGATTATTGCTAAGGTACTTAAAATTGGAATGGTAGCTATCTGTATAAACTATAACATTAAGCTATGCTCTATGAAACAAATTAACTATTTCACTGAAAGGAAAACTTCAAACAATTTGCAGTGCTTTAAAGACCTACATTATGGTATAGCATTTATCAATAATATGCCCACTGTTTTGCTCTATTTTTAGCATTTTCTAGATTTTGAGTCATTTTCATGTGGACAGAGACTCTGGGAACCAACGATTTAAGGTTATATGTAAATGATGTATTAACTAAAGATAAGGATTCATGTTGTACTGGCAGTTTAGTAGGGACAGGTCTGTCAGAAATGCCCTGCAACTACAATAAGTGCTAATTATTTTGGCAGTAGTTGCACCTTATATTCTGACTGGCAAGTATTTAAGGTCAAAGATCTTGATCTACACTATATGTTCAGCATCCTTACTGCTGCAGTTGCCTGTGGGTTATATCCTGCCAAGGATACAGCAACCAGCCAGCTTCCAAAAACTTTTATCCCATCCGACACTGTCACTCTAGGTGCTTATAGGCTAGGTCCTTTTTGGTGGGAGTTATACAAACAGTTTGAATGACTATAGAACTTCAGTACTCACTTGCAATCTCATGCAGATGCAGCTCTGAGGCTTTTTAGGAAAAGAAGTCAGCCAAAGGCTTTCAATCAGCTAAATAAGACCCCTTTGGGGAGCCCTTCCACACTTATTTATGTTTCAGGGTTATTTTATATATATTTACCTATGTTTCTGTCAGAATTGTGATATGCCATGTTAGTAGTACTGGCTTTTCAGTAAAGCCAAGAGGCTTTAATTGAATGCTGCTATTATAGCAACAGGGATTGCCTTCTAGGTACATCTTTTCTGTCTAGTTTTTGGAGCTTATTTACTGGAATTTTAACACATTATGTGATTTTTACAAGTTAAGTATATTTTTATGGCAGGAACTGTGTAAAGTATAAATTGTTTCTACACTTTGTGACAACTTGTTTCATTTTTGTTAGGCAGTTCACTTCTGGAAAGTATTTCTGTTTTTGGCAGGGATTTATTATGTGCTGCTTGTGTAACTTTTGTGTTTGGGAATTGTGACTTTTTTGAAGGGATGTGTACTGTCTTGTACACAACTTACCTTTTGGCCAACCCCTTCCAGGATAGCTTACCAGCAATAAGGCTTCTTCCTCCTTGGCTACAGCATGAATACTTGCCATGGTCCTGCTGTTCCTTCTTCCAAAACACACAAAAAAGCAGTTAAAACATTAGTCTTTGCCTTCAGTGCAGGCTCAGTCAATGCTTCAGTGATGGCAGGTGACTGCAGTAGCAATTGCTGATTTCACAGACCACTTATTGGTTTCCTTGACTCCCTCTGGTGTAGCCTTGCCAGCCATTATGGACCATTGGTCAGACATGCCGTCTTCAGTTGTACCAGATCTGATGTGAGCATTGGAGAAACTTTCCATTTTAGGTGTGGGAGACTCCCCAAGAGGGTCTTCTCAGGGTGGCTGGGAAAGAGACCTCTTGCTCAGAATGACGTGCCTCCTTCCATTCCTTATTCCAACATTGCAAATGATGAGGGTGTTTTGTCAGATGATTCTGATGTGGACAGAGATAGGGTTATGCTATTTGAGGGTTCCATAGCCAAAGACTGTAGACAGTGAACCCTGAAACTGTACAAATGGATGCTTTCGTATTTTCTCACACTGTCTCTTGACAAAAGTATGTGTTTTCTTGGTAACAGGTGGATACTCCCCCTGAACTAGCAGATTCTGTCATTTATTAGAACACACCCCCTCATACTGCACCACATTACTCCCATTTTACCAGCTTCGGGGGGGGGTGTTTAATGCTGCCTGTAATTATCTGGATTCTTTACCATTGATACCTAAAAAAGGCAGATAAGCTGTGTAAAATATCTCAAAATAATAAATACCTGTTTTCGCATCTTCGAGCAGACCCTACAGCTCTATATCCTAGTGCTCCAATTGGGAATAAGCTTCTTATCACTCCTAACTCACTTCCTGGGGATAAAGAAGGTATGCTGCTGGACAGACTGGATACCAGACTATTTTATTCCTGTACTTTAGCCTTTAGAATTCTTAATTACCAAGGCTACATATAGAGGTTTATGCTCAAGTATGCAAATAGTTTGAGAAAGTTTTCTGCTTCCCAGCCTACAGAAGGTAGATCTTACTTGAATCAGATTATTTCTAACACATGCCTTAAAAGTGTATATGTTTTTGCTGATAATGATTCCAGGGCTTCTGCTTCAGCAACAGTCTTGAGAAGATTTTCCAGTTGTATATTCATGAGCTTTCAGGTGATTTAATGTCAAAACATTAAATTCTTCTTTGAATAGTATTGTTTTGTTTGGGTCTTCTGCCACATAGGTCATCAAACAGTGGGCCAAGAGGGATAAATTAATGCTGGGATTTTCTAGGATTTTTTAGGTCCTAAGTTTTTTTCCTTTCTTATCCTGTACTCACTTTAAAAGACAAAACAAACAAGTGGTGCTTCTTACTTACAGACATACACATATAAAGAGATAGCACAAAAGGACAAATACAAATTACAAAATCAGATATCTCAGAGATCTTCCAGCCAGGGTGTCTAAACTTTACATTTACATATGTAACCTGTTAACCTCTCAGGAATCAGTTATCTTATTATCTGATGAGTTTTCACTGAGAAATCAGCTCACCAGTATCATGCAGATTTTTAACATGACAGTTCATGCCCAACATAGTCTCACTACTGGTGCAGTTTCATTTTGCTGCAGTATTAATATGTCTGTGTATAGTCTCGTTACTACACGTGTTGCTGGGTGGGTGATCAGTCAGTGAGTAACCATACCTGCTGAATCCTCAAAAAATAAGCAATTGACAATGACAGGAGTGAAAATGTGAACATCTAGAATGGGTGATGTGGCAGTAAAGCATCACAAGAGGATTGCATCTAATAGTTATCTAGAAATTATCTACAGAAGTTACTAAAGGAAAACAGTAGTCATTCTGTTCAAAAATGCCAAAAATTGTTAGGAAGGTTATTGTGTTAGGACCTAGTATATACAGTATATTGTGCAGAAACAAAAGTTTTAAGACGAGATAGATTGGGTAAATGATTGTCAAGGAGTTGAGAAAATCTTTGTAAAACAGAAAGGACAAGTGGGGCATTGTGAGCACGTTACACCTATTTAGAGATAAATCTTTTTTTTTTACAAGGAAAGATGAAATTTTATATATAGTTAAAGTGCTTCTTAAATACATTATAAAATAGTAATAACAATAATGTATATAGATATATAGTATAAAATGTAAAAAAATCTAAATAATGTAAGATTAGGGACATTTAGCAAACTGAAAGGTTGCCACTGAAATCAAGAATTATGAAGAAAGAAATAGGAAAAATATAGTATAACAAAAATGATATTATGAGTTATGATATGGAATATCAATAGCCTCACTGAAAAGGCTATCATACAGAATATGTTAACTTTTATTACAAGAGAAAAAATGATAGCACGATGTTATAGAAGACACATCTGAATTGGTGGGACCATGAAGAATTTATTAAAAGGAGTGCAACAACAGGATATATTACAAATGCTATAGAATGCAGTAAAAGTGGAGTTCTAACTTTAATAATTGAAGGAAGATTGATAGATATTGAAAAGCAATAAACAGATGAAAAAGAAAGGTGTAATTTGATTAAAGATTTTCAATGTGGTCAATAGTTTTCTTTGGGCAATTATTATGCACTCCCTAAAATTATCAAGTCAGAAATATGACACATCTCGACAGATGTAATAGAATCTCTTCAAGGAATAGGTATTTTGAGAAAGGACTGGAACATTTTTATATCTTGAGAGGATATTAATTGGGGCCCTAGAAATATGAAAGTCCCAGCAGAGAGCAAAGCACTTCAAAAATGGTAATTTATATGGTTTACAAAATAATGGAGATAGCTACATAGGAGAAAAATTACGTACCTATAAATCTGAAAATAAAATCTACACAGTCAAGCTAGATAAGTTTTATATTACAAAAGAACATGGCTATTTTCTTAGGGAAATTACTACGTATCCCTTACTACAAGTGGATTATTCTCAGTGTCAGTGGCTATAAGTTATCTGAAATAAAGTATAATGGAAAGACATTGGAGGCTGAACATTTGTTTGCTGTAGAATATACAGAAGCTAGAATTACTAGGACAAAAAATACAGGTGACTTTTGTGGAATTAACTGAAGCAGAAACAGATATGGCTGAGAGGAAGGATAGATGGAAAATAAATCTACAGGAGATAGTTAGAAAAATGGAGACAAACGGGATAAAAAGTAATGGTAGAAAGAACAAGATTAGTGAAAAATAAAATATTGCAAGAAAAGCAGGAAAACTTATCCAAGGCAGAAAAGGAGAAATGTGGTAGATTAGAAGAAGCCTGACATAATTTCAAAGGGAATCATTAAAAAAGCAGATTGCAAACAGAAGCAATTTTCCCATAAACTCTCCTATACAGTAGAGATTCTGAGCATGTTGATAGATTGCGAGAGTGGAAAACAGAATTCAATATTTTAAAAACAAGCAATATGAGGCTGGGATAGAATAATAAAATATCGGGTACAGATGGGAAAATTATTAAGAAAGTATTATGAATAAACTATATAATCATGTAGAGGAGGTGAAAGTAAGGGGTATAGCATCATTTTTATGTAAGATGAAACTCTATCAAGTTTACTAGAGGAGGAAGCTAGAAAATCTTTATACCCAATAGCAATACAAGAAATTGAAGATAAAATATATAAGCACGCCTTATTAAAAACATTGAACTAAGATGGATTTCCAGTAGTAATCTGGAAAAAGTTTAGAAGTCTAATAGTCCCTATTTGGTATAATTTATTTAATTTGCTGTTGAATCAGGAAGTGATTCCAAAGTTGTGGAAAAAGGCAGTGCAACACTAATAAAAGAAGGACCCATATATATATATATATATATATATATATATATATATATATATATATATAAATATATAAATATATATATATATATATATATATATATATATATATTTAATTTAATTTGATTAGTTAATTAAGTCACGATGATAATGTACCTTTTAATGCTGACATCTCTTGGTAATCACAGCATTTTTTATGGGTTGAGTTATTTTATTGCTGAGTCTTATGATTGCCCCTTTGACATTCTATCTCTTTATGACAGGTTAGTATTTTTTTCAATTACAGAATAAGTGTGTACAACTGTTTACACTGCATTTATGTATTTGCTTCTGAAGAAGTCTTATCCATCAATAAAAGATGAAAGTGCTAAAACACTAGTTCATCCTACGTGTTTTATTTTTTTGTTTTATATTTCGAGGTTCATTTCTCATGGTTAGGGTGTTTTAAGTTATTATATATATATATATATATATATATATATATATATATATATATATATATATAATTTAATATGCGGGGCCCCTACAGATGATTGAAATCTTAAAACTTCGACCTTCATATGGCCAAGACCATATGATTGAAGTTTTAAAACTTCAAACATTCTGAATGGAGATCTCCGTACAGCGCAGAATGGGAAAATGTCCCTTTTTCTTGCTGTAGTGCAATCTCAGAGTTGGTATATTTAAATAGCAGGGGGTGTGGGAGGTGCAGGGGGGATTGCTCCCCTGAAAAAACATTCAGGAAATTATTTTTGTTTTGTTTTATTTTTTTTTTTCAGGGGTTCAAACTTTTGAAATGTCAATCATATGGTCTTGGCCATATGAAAGCTGATGTTTTAAAAGTTTGATCATCTGTAGTAGACCCATATATATCTACACGGATCCCTATCAGATGATAGAAACTTCATTTGACTGAATTCCATTTGACTGAAATTTAAAATACTGAAAAATCACTTGACTGAAACCCATAATACTGAAATTTTACAATGCTAAATTTCAACATACTGAAGTGTAAAGTGGACAATATAAAACCAGAATAGGTGGGGGCTATGCCCCCCACACACCCCAATGTGGGAGGCAGTGCCCCCCACACCCCCTAACTATATATACTAACTCCAGGATCACACTACAGTGGGGAAATACAAATAATAATAATGTAAATGTAGGAATCACTATCTTATACCATTGCTGATAAAAAAACTGAATTGAAGCAAAAATTGCATGTTTTTACTAATGAAGATATATCACTGTGCATATTCCTTTTGTATTGATAAATACACACAAGAAACACATATTGCAGTATTACAAATGGCATAGCCTTCATAGTTTATCCAAATTAATTTCTTCATCTAGATTACAGTAATATATTTGAATATGTTTGCATAGCAACATAAAGATATTGTGCTCTTTTGATACTGTCTAATGATTAATGATTTAAAATTAAGGCCTGTGATCTGAATATGTTAGATGCCGTAGGTAATGTTTTTCTCTGTTGGACAAAAAGGCCATAAACAACATGTAGTACACTTTACCTAATGTGTTTTATTGTTAATGACCAAGAGGCACATTCTTTCTGCAGATAAAAGTTACCCTTTCAATGATGTAAGTCAATAATTTCAAAGGTCATCTCCATAAAGACCTGAATAAAAAATGAAAGCAGTAGTTGCATTGTTTTGATATACAACAAGCAATAAACATCAGCATCAGACATTTTCCTTGGAGGACATAGTGCATTATTTGGTTTAAATACAATTCTTTCAAAGTAAATGGCTGATCAAACATCACTGGATGGTAATCTGTTAATTTATGTAAGGACAAATGATGCACAAAATGTTGATAATCTGGTAAAAATTCAGGCTATATAATTCATTGCATAAAATTTGCATAACTAGTTAGTTGATAGACTACTATATGTGATACATTTGAATCTCTATAGCTTACTTATAGAACTAAGTATACTTTAATACGTTGGAGTAAACCCAACATGATATGGTTCCGGGTAGTAATTTAAATGCTTCAAGGAGCAATGTAATTTTTCATTGTTTACCTTTCCGAAAACTAGCTGACATCTGTGGTTTGCTAACAACATAAAGCATTTGTAATGTGTTCCCTATACTGTACTGACTTAGGAATGTTCCTAAAGCAGGCTTACAGGTTTTCATACTATTTATTTAAAATGTCATTGTTTTATGCAAAACCTTTATATGCTGGACTACCTCAGTGTATTTTGTTTAACTGGTGATTGATTTTCAGCTTTCTCTGAGTGGTCTGATACTTCATGGCTGAAAATTCTTTAGTCATCTAAATGCAAAGGAACTCCTTTGTACTCCAGAAGAATTTTTAACGCATATTTTGTCAGAATATGAAGGAAATGTTAAACTCTGTACGTTATTTCATCATTTATCATGTTAACTTCACTGTACCCTGCTGTGTTCAGTCCCATACCCTGCATGTTTTTTGAGAACTATCAGGCTTAAAACACATCATTACATTTAATAACTACTGTCATGTTCAATGTTTATCAGAGTGTATCAATCTAGTGACACAGGATGATCTGCAAGGAATCTTACTTATAGGTTGTGACTGGAATTTGATTTGCAGCAGGGAAGATGTGGCTGGGGACCCAGACCTGAAAGTATAACAAAGGAGGGTAGACTTTTGAAAAAATATATGAAAATATTTGACATGGAATATGTGAATTCAGTACTAGGAGCTCAGAGTGAATTTACATATTATTCTCCAAGATACAAAAACTGGGCTTGGTTAGACAGCATTTACATTTCATAGGAACATGTGCATTTAATTGAAGGTGTCGATATGTACCCAGTAACTATTTCAGATCATGTGCCAATAACAACTAAAATAAAAACACAGGGTAATGAAATAAAAATGAGACACTGGTACTTTTCCACTTATCTGTTGAAAAGACAGGAATTTAAGGAATGGGTAGTGGAAATTATTCAGGAGCTATTAGACAAAATATAAATTTCTTCTGAAACTATATCTAGGGAGTGGGATAAAATTAAAGTGGAGTTTAAAAATAGGGTGGAAATAAAAGGAAGGGAGATATGGTTAAGAAGTAACAAGAACTTTTTGGAGGGACAGACAAATGTTAAAGAATTGCAGAATAGGGGAAATCTCACAGAACAAGAAGAGGAGCAACTGCAGAATGCTAAACAGAAAATAAGGGATAACCTTGATAATATGCACGAGTTTAGAAAGATTGCTGTTAAGCAACTGTTTTTGATAATAACTGTTTTTGTTGTTGTCTGTCTTTCAGCTTTTTCCTGGTAAGGGGTCGCCACAGCGTAACTGCAGTCCGCTAATGATTGGCAGTAGATTTTTACGAAACGCCAAGGTGCCAGCTCAATGCCCAACTTTCAACGAAGGCATGCCCATTTACGCACACATGTCTTTTGAACGCTACCCAACTGTGAGGAGGACATGCAAACTCCACCCTGAAAGCACTCCCAAGCCAAGCCGAGAATCGAAAGTGAGAACCTCTTGCTGTGAGGTAATAACGCTACTGCTGTACCACCGGGGAATTAACTATAGTGCATAAAAACTTTTAGCACAATGACACAGGCAACATAAAGTAGAAAGGGCTGTCACCACATTAAGGGAGCCTATAACAAGGAAGATAAGAGATCCTGTAGAGGTATTAGAAATATTTTAGAAATTCTATGAAAGCCTTTACAAAGCAGAGAAATATGGAAATCAAGAAAAGGTACAAATGGAAATGTTTATGAAAGAATTGAATATGCCAAGGTTTGAGGTAGATGAGGATCAATTACTAACAGAATTGAGATAAAATGGTGATGTATAACCAATCTGTAGGAAAGTCCACAGAAATAGATGGTATTCCTGTGCAAGTTTGGAAGTTAGGAGGGAAAAACTGATAAAGATCTGGAAGGTTTTGTTTAACAATATTTTAAGGGGAGGAGAAATACCAACATCCTGCAGGAAAGTGGTGGTAGCTGTAATACCTAAAGAGGGTAAAGATCCATCAGATCCAACTTCATACAGGCCCATTTCAATACCAAACCATAATTATAAAGTGTTTATGTCTATAATGGTTAGACAAATGGCAAAAGTGATGCCATCATAGATAGATATGAATTAATGTGGTTTTGTGGAGTGGAGGCAGACATTTGACAACATTAACAGAACACTGATGATCCAGAGGGAAGCAGTATGTAAGAAAAAAAACACTGTTGTTGGTAGGTCTTGATGCAGAAAAAAGCATTTGACAGACTAAGCTTGGACTGTATGAGCAGGGCAATGGAAGCATTTGCATTCCAGATAAAATTATAATGTTGATTAGGAGGATAGGCAAAACCTAAAGTGGGTGACATCTTCTCTGATAATTTCTGTTTGAGTAAAGAAACCAGCAGGGGTGTCCTCTTTCCCCTTTGTTATTTGCATTATATTTAGAAACATTGCCAAAGAAAATAAGGGACTCAGAAATTTAAGGATTTAATTGCTATGGTAGTCAAGAAAAGCTGGCTGTATTTGCAGATAGTATTATTTTATACCTGATAAAACCAGAAAAAGACGTTACAGTGTTGTGGAACATTTTGAGACAGCTTCATATATTTTCAAGATACAAAACTAACAAAATTAAAACAAACATAATAGTGATAAATTATGTTTTCACACATAAGATCATAGGATCACAGGAGATTACTAGGCTAACTACCCAGATGTCATTTCAAGCCTAGCCATTTCATTCCAATGTAATGCCATAGATATGTTAGTTACTACCCAAGACTGTATGTAGTAATGACTGCCCATGTCCAGGAGGGTTGTGGGTGCTATTCCTGGTAAGAAATTTATGGTGCCCCATTTACTTGTCTAGGTTCCTTTTGAACAGTGTCATAGAGATGATCTGTATCACATGAATAGGTAGTCTATTCCAAAGAGACGTCAGTCATGGGGAGATAAATCTGCCCCTCCAGCATGTCCTATTTAAGGAATTGGTTCAGTAATATCCATATTTATGGTGACATGACAAAATGAATTATTTAGGAATATGGATTAAAAATGATTCCAGTGTAGCAACTAAGGATATGTGGGAAGAGGCTAAACAAAAGATAATACAAAAATGGAGAAATTGGTAGCTCTGTTATATGAATATGGATAGTAAGATACAAGCGGCTAACAGGTTTTAGTCCCTATAGTCTTGCACATAGGTCAGACATGTTTTTATCAACCAGAGGAGAAGTTGTGGATAATTAATAAAGAACTGAAGGATTTTATCTGGGAGGGTAAAGTGGCAAGAGTCAACTGGGATAAGCCAATTCTTCCAATAGAACAAGGCAGATTGGGATTACCCAGTTTGAAGGGGCATTTCAGAGCTACAAAATTAAGGCTCCTATACACAGCACAAGCAGAAACCTATAATTTAGAGTGTAAAGGGATGATAATGAAAGAGGGAGGAAGCTCAAGAAACAAGGAGAGAGTGGGATTTTGCATTTATTTATTTATTTATTGACATTTGATTACCAGGAAATTCTGACTGGGAAGACATCCATTTTTAGCAGAGGCCTAGGGAGAAAAGCTCCAAATTATTACAAAACATTTTAAGAACAATAATTTTACAGTTTTTAAAAATAAAACAAAAACATCTGCAGTTTAAATATTTATAACAAATTAGACAATACAAAAGCATTCATTAAGAATCAATATACAGTATATGACAATCATTTAATATTTAAAGAAATTTTAGACAGTTTGTAGAGAAATTACACGTAAGTTAGTGTAATACAAATAGGAATTGCAGTATTTATTTAAATTTTGATTATTTGACTATGATATTTGCAAATGACATTGTGATCTGTAGTGAGAGTAGGGACCAGGTTCAGGAGACCCTGGAGAGGTGGAGATATGCTCTAGAGAGAAGAGGAATGAAGGTCAGTAGGACTAAGACAGAATATGTGTGTGTGAATGAGAGGGAGGATAGAGGAATGGTGAGGATACAGGGAGTAGAGTTGGCGAAGGTGGATGAGTTTAAGTACTTGGGATCAACAGTTCAGAATAATAGTGAGTGTGAAAGAGAAGTGAAGAAGAGAGTACAGGCAGGGTGGAATGGGTGGAGAAGAGTGTCCAGAGTGTTGTGTGACAGAGTGAAAGAGACGGTCTACAAGAGGGTAGTGAGACCAGCTATATTGTATGGGTTGGAGACAGTGGCATTGACAAAAAGGCAGGAGTCAGAGCTGAAAGTGGCAGAGTTAAAAATGTTAAGATTTGCACTGGGTGTGACAGGGATGGACAGGATTAGGAATCAGTATATTAGAGAGTCAGCTCAGGTTGGGACACTTTGGAGACAAAGTCAGAGAGGCAAGATTGCGTTGATTTGGACATGTGCTGAGGAGAGATGATAGGTATATTGGGAAAAGGATTCTAAGGATGGAGCTGCCAGGTAAGAGTAAAAGAGGAAGGCCTAAGATAAGGTTTGTGGACATGGTGATAGAGGACATGCAGGTGGTTGGTGTGACAGCAATATGTAGAGGACAGGAAGAAATGGAAACAGATGATCTGCTGTGGCGAACCCTAACGGGAACAGCCGAAAGAGGAGAAGAAGAGTATTTATATAAATTTTATTTACCAGGAATGTCCAACTTGGAACAAGCCAGATTTTTACAGCTGAAGCTTGGGGAGAAATGCTTCAGATGCATGTTTTTGTAACGAGGGAGGAATACAGACCACCCATAGAAAACCCACATGAATGCAGGGAGGACATGCAGACTCCACACAGAAGGCACGCCAGATGAAAATTGAACTGGAGAACCTCTTTGATGTGAGGTGGCATTGCAAAACGCTGCATCACTGTGCCATCCAATATGAAGTGAGTGATGCAGACCTTTAAGGAGAATGACAATAATTATACAGAAGATTATATTCATAAAGTAACAGAAATCATTCTAAGAACTAAGCTGACATGAGAATGAAGAAAGGAGATTCTACCAATATGGAAGATTGCAATTAGTGATAGAGACAATAGGCAAGAGGGGGTTAGAATTTGTTGGAGAAAACTGTCAAAGGAACCAAGGTATTGGGAGCAAATAACTACAGATGGAAAGGTAATAAAATGGGAAGATGCCAAGAATTTATTTGGACTGCAGCTTAGAGATTGGCTTCGCTATCAAGGATTGACATCAGAGTATAGGCAAAGAGAAAGAAATGGGGGGGGTCCTAAAAGACCAGCACTGGTAAAGTTTTTAGTAGAATCTAGAACAGAAGCTGCTGTTAAAAAAGGAATAATTAGTGGACAATATGAAATATTGCATGATAATGATTGGGAAAAGAGATTGGATAAGCAATTCACAAAGAAACAATGGGGGATATATGTCTCCCAAATATGCAACAAAATCTAGAAGATTTAGGATTTTTGCTTGGAAATGTTTACCTAGATATTGTTATACCGCAAGTAGACTCCAGAGATTTTTTCCCCAGGTAGACAGCAAATGTTGGAGGTGTGATGGGGAAGAAAGAGGTAACTGGGAACATGTTTTCTGGGAGTGTAACAAGTTGGTAGACTTTAATGATTGCCTGCAGACTGTCATGTTGGAGATACTGGGTGAGCAAACTGATATAACTAGAGAAATTATTTTTCTGTGCTAGGACACAGAATCAAATTGCCTAGACATAGTAAGGCCTTGCTGAGTCTAATTATGGTGGCTGCCAAAAAAGCAATTACTAGAAAATGGAAATCAAAGTCTAAATCAACTGTACTAGGAGTAGTAAATGTAGTAAAAGAAATAAAACAACTGAAATTAGGATCTTTAGAAAATGGGAACTGTGGGAATAATACATAGAGGGGAGGAATGAATTTTAAAAGAAGGCAGGATCTGAATGAGCTATATAATGTTTGACTGACAATGACTGGTTAGATTATAAGTGATGCATAATGTTTCCAGCTAGAATTATGTCAATATGGTCTGTGATATAAAGTGCTTGCAGCTGTGATTGTGTCAATATGGTTTGTTTTCATTTATATAAATGTATGATTGTCTCTAAGTGTTACGTTAATAAAGATGTTTCTTGTTAAAAAAATAAAGTCAACAAAAATAAATTTATTGTGAATTTATCTGTACCTATCTCTAGCTCACTACAGCTCCTATTTTTATCTATGTATCTCAAGCTTCTTACAGTTACATCATATTCCTTCCTTCTTGTACTTTACCACAATATTGCCTTAGTTATCACTGTTTAGAACAAATAACACTAGCATAGCAGCAATCAGCCATGTTCTTGTTAATATACCATATATGTATCTCATAAATATTTACCACCAATACCATGATAATTGGTCTACTGATCTGTCATTTCTCTATGATGGCACAAGCTATTTCATCCTAGTTTATGTGTTAGCTTTCTTTTTTCCATTTTATATTACTCTCTCAATTTTCATTATAAACTATTTACTACCTAGATTTACCAAAGTTGTGTATTCTTAATTATTGATTACTTGTATTGTTTGTAATGTGTTTTTGTAATGGAGCTTTTCTCCCCAGGTTTCCACTGAAAAAGGGCCACTGGTCCAGTTGGACATCCCCAGTAAACAAATGTAAAATAACTAAATAAATAAACTGGTGACACCCCTGACAGATACTTTTTCTCCCTCATGATTTCACATAGGTCTGAAGACTTGATAGGCACTATCACATATGTAATGTAGTAGATGTACATACTAAAAAGGCCACCGCTCTAGATAAGAAAAACTACTTTCACCACCTAAAAAACAAAAACCAAAAGAACCCTCAAAAATTCTGGGCAGGATTGAACAAACTTCTCCAACCAGGAAAATCCACCACTCCCACCCCAGAAACTCTATCTGACAAGAGCCAAGAAGAAGTAGCCAACAACTTTAATACCTTCTTCACCGAAACCATCCAGTCACTAGCCAACCAGCTACCTGCTCCCTCCACCACCCCAAAAAACACCACACCCAATTCTCCACTATCCTTCAACCTACAACCCATATCCACCACCTACATTCGATCCCGATTGAAAAAACTAAAGCCAACTACCCTCTCAGCTGATCTTCTACCAGCAGAATACCTGCAAATTGCTGCAGATGTCATAGCCTACCCCATTTCAATCTTAATTAACAGAACCATTACTGAGTCCACAATCCCAACAATATGGAAAATATCTCACGTCATACCTCTTCATAAAGGTGGTACATCCACTGAACTCTCTAACTATAGACCAATAGCCATATTATCACCACTTGCCAAAATTATGGAAAAGTGTGTGCATAACCAACTAATGTCCTATCTCATCCAAAACAAGCTACTAACTGACTGTCAGCATGGTTTTAGACCCCATCATAGCACGACTACTGCCCTCCTCTCTTTTACCGAGAAAATCAACCGCAACCGGAATAACAAAAATATCTCCTCGGCTCTCTTTCTAGATATGTCGAAAGCCTTCGACATGGTAAACCACCAGCTTCTTCTCAAAACCATAGAAATTTTACATCTAGACACCCAAGTCCTAAACTGGTTTCAGGCCTACCTCGTAGGTAGACAACAGGCAGTTATGTGGCAAAACAAGCTCTCCTGCCTACTACCAAACAGCATAGGTGTACCTCAAGGGTCCATATTAGGACCTCTTCTCTTCTCAATATTCATAAACGACCTCCATTCAGTCCTCCCCGAAGCCACCTGCATCCAATATGCAGACGACTCAACTCTCATCTGTTCTAATCCCATCCTTGATAACCTTCTAACAACTACCCAACACTGCTTTACTATAGTTGAAAATTGGCTAACTGACCATCAACTCATCTTAAACCCAAAAAAAACCCAACTACTTCTCTTTCACCCAACCAACCCAACACCTTTCACACAATTCACTATTCAATCCAACAATGGTACTATTATCTCTCCTACTACCAACGCTAAACTATTAGGAGTAAACATTGACAATAAACTGCGATTTGACACCCACATCAACCAAACTATTAAAATGGTAAACAAAAAACTAGGGTCTTTATATAGATTAAAAACATTCCTAACTCCAGCCGCTAGACTAGATACTGCCCGCTCACACCTCCTATCCACCCTACTATACGCCTCCCCCATCCTTACGGACCTCAATAAATCGGACCTCAATCGTCTCTCCACTTGTTATAACCACATTGCTAGATTCATCACTGCCCTACCCTATAGAACACACCACTGTATTAACCTGAAAAAACTTGACTGGCTAGAACTCCCTAATCTTCTCCTGAAATACCAACTCATAGAAGCCTTTAAAATCCTGAAACATCCAGAGAACACCCCTGCACTAAAAAACATACTAACCCCCTACTCCAACCTAAGTTCTCTTCGCTCATCTGACAAGCTCCTAATACAAACTAGCAAGTCCCATAACCTAGGTGGGGATACATTGTACTCCAATGTTATTGGCAAGGTGTGGAATTCTCTTCCAAATATGCTAACGTCTTTACCATCACTAGCTCTATTAAAAAAAAAACTAAAAATCCACTATAAATCGCACTGGCTTTGTCCTTGTATGAACCCAGACTAAGATTACCATGAGGAATTCCACATACAAGTGGGGAATTATTGTCATAGTCAACCAAGTGTCAATTCAACTGAATATAATGAAATGTAACCAAATGTAGCTTCCTTTGTAATAATCTTAAAAAAACTATGTAATTGTCTTTATGTCTTTTTAATATGTAATTGTCTTCATGTCTTTTTAATAATATGTCATTTTAACCCTGTTGGAGCTTTTTTCCCCAGGACTCCGCTGAAAATGGACATGTATCCAGTCGGACTATCCCGGTCAACAAATGTAAAATAAAATAAAATAAATAAATAAATAAAATGTATTATTGAGACTATAGTACTTGGTAGAGAATGTTTATCACCATGTAAATGAGCAGAGTAAGACTGGATACTGTGCAATAGTTTTGATATTCCAGTCAGTTTTGTGGTTGTTATTATATATACCTTACATGTAATATTCATTTGCTTAAAGGTTCATGCATAAGAAAGTTTTTTGAAAAATCTACATAACACAGACTATAAAAGGAGCCATCATTTTCCTAGAACAACTGCCATTTTTATTATTTAATAAATCTAACATATTGCACATGTTTTAGTGAATAGTTTTTGTAGAACATTACAATTTGAGGATTGAAAATGCACTGCCAGTAAACAAGATTGAAAGTTATCTAATTTTCACTTACCTCTGTTGTTGTTTATTTATTGTCCAAAATGTAAACAGCAATATTCCAATCCACTTTACACAAATGTACAATTGCCCTGAAATGCCAAATTAACATTTTAAAAGTCTCATCTGCAAACAGCCTCCATACTCCGCAATGGTAGAAGTGTTAACTGTGTGAACAACAGATATCTGATTAAGGTAAACACAATAATTATGAACACAATGATGTATTTCAAGTTTGTTTCTCACAAACACAAGGCAGGTCAAGTATTCCAATTTAATTCAGATAAATATATAATCATCCTAGAAAGCTAGACTGTTTAAACTGACAAAAAACAAGAAGGTATGTTACTTTCATCCACAAATATCCCCAGCCATCCAACTAGTAGTTATGGACACCTTGCTGTGCACATCTCTTATGATGTGGGTAAACGTATAATAACTCTCAATCTCCTAGAATAAGAATTAGGACAAAAAGAAACGAAGAATAAAGGCAGCAACAATAAACATATTTACATTAGCATGGATTTTCTGAGGATCATGAAGTCTGGGACTCAAATGTTTATTATTATTTAGTTCATAGGTTCATAGGTAGATACTAGGCTATCTGCCCAAGGGCATTTATAAGCCTAGCCAGAGTGTGTCGGCTTTCACCGCCTCATTGATTAATAACTGATCCTCTGTCAAGCAGAGCCAATGAAGTGATTCCCAGAGGTGTATTTTCTGTTACCCATCCACTCGTCAAGGTTTTTCTTGAAGAGTGTTAGTGAGGGGCTCTGCCTAATGTAGTTTGGAATTTTGTTCCAAAGCATGGGGAGTCTCTGTGACAGGAATCTATCCCTCCAGCATGTTCTATTTATTGTTGTGGTGAGGTTTAGCTCACAAGAGTGCGTGGCTCGCAGTGACTTGGATTTCTATAGGTGGAGCATGTCCATCAATTCTGAGTTGGACATGGCTTTGTAAATCAGGCAGAGATCACCTCTGAGTAAGCGATATGCCACTGAGTACAGGCAGAGTTTTTTCAGTCGGACTGCATAGGACATATGTTTGAGGCCAGTAATCCTCTTGGTGAGGTACTTTTGTGGTCTTTCCAGCTGCTGTAAGTGTCTTGTGAGGTACATCCCAAATGGGGCATTGTACTCTATGATGGGTCTAATGAGTGACAAGTAGAGGGGCACTATAACCTCTTTATTTCTAGATGTGAACCCTTTAGTAATTAGATGGGCCACATAGAAGGATTTCCTAACTACTTTGGCAATATGATTGTCAAAGGAGAGATTACTATCTACCTGGGTCCCCAGATCGCTTATTACCTCTTCTGTATTAAGGGGGCTGCTACCTATGTGGTAATTCGTGGGTGTTTTATTTTTCTCAAACGGGATGACTATGCATTCTTTGGCATTTAGCTTGAGGCCATGACTTTGACACCAGGTGTCTGTCTCAGTAAGGCCCTATGGAGGATGTCCGTGTCAGCCGGAGAGTCAATTATGGCTCCCAGTTTGCAGTTATTGGCGAACTTGGTTAGCCATAGTCCTCCTGTGTTTGCCTGTACTTCTGATAAGTATATGCCAAACAGTAGGGGTCCCAGAACTGAGCCTTGTGGTACACCACTTGTGACTGATTTAGAGTCGGACCTGGAGCCCGCTATTCTAATCATGGGAGTTCTGTCTGTAAGCCAGTTGGCAACCCATCTCATGACGTAGGCGTTTATGTTCAGGCTGGTGAGTTTTTCTGTAATACCCAAGTGGGGAATGGTGTTGAAAGCCTTGGCGAGGGCAAGGTAGGCTGTGTGAACAACCTTTCCCTCGTCTATGGCCTTGGTGACTGTCTCGAAGAAGTCAACCAGGTTTAGTAGGCATGATCTGTCCTTAACAAAGCCAAACTGGGTTGGGTCAATTGTTTGGACATTCCCAATGTCTTTGTTAATGAGTTCCATGATGATGCTCTCCATAGCCTTGCAGACCAGGCTAGTCAGGCTTATGGGGCGACAGTTACCAGGGTCAGTTGTGGCCCCTTCTTTGTGGAGAGGAATAACTGTTGCTGTGCTCCATTCTGTGGGCACATAGTCTGTGGAGAGGCTGAGGTTGAACAGCTTGTTTAGGTGTGGGGTTAGTTTGTTCTGTAGTTTGTGCAAGACGCAGCCTGGGACACCATCTGGTCCCACTGACACAGTGTTTGTGGCTTTTGAAAGGGCTGTTTTCACCTGTGCGTCTGTGATTTTTGGGACACTACACTTTTCCGGTATTGTTGTGGGCCCTTTTGAGGGTGAGAGGGGGATGAAATTTGTACTGAATCTATCTGCCAGGATGTTGGCAATATAAGTAGGTTCAGTATATTTTTTGCTATTTTGCACTACTTCAGTGCATATCTGTGAGTTGCCACTTAGGTTCTTAACATAGCTAAAGAAGGCTTTGTGGTTATCTTTTGAATCCTTGGCTATTTTTCTTTCAAAGTTAGCTTTGGATGATTTCATGAGGGACCTTAGTGTCTTACTGATACTGATCAGGGATGTCTTTCCTTCTTGAGATTTGCTTTTTTTCTGAACTAGTTTCCTCCTTTTATTGTATAGCCTGTTTATGGCAGGGGTCCACCAAACTGGTTTCCTTCTCTTAGAGGAGTCAGTCTTGATTTTACTAAGGATGGCACAATCCATGCATCCTTGTAGGTACTCATAGAGTGCATTTGTAAAGGTTTCTTCATCTTGGGCAGCATTATCCTTTAGCGTGGCAGCTGTGAAACTTACCACCTCTGTCTTAAGTAAGGTGAAGTTTGCTTTAGAAAAGTTTTTTACTGTGGTTTCCTTAGTTGGGGGTGGGGGGTGGGGTGTGGACATCCAGAGTGATTAGTTTATGGTCTGATCTAACCAGTGAAGGGTTGACTTCCGGTGTGGAACACCTGTTGCCCATGTTGGTGATGACCAGGTCCAATATGTTTTCACCTCTGGTAGGGGAGTTGATCCAGGGCATTTGAATTGATGAATTTCAGGAAGCGCTTGGCCTGGGAGTTTGCTGTTATTTTTTGTATTACTGTATTGCCTTTCTATATTTTGAATACTGTAGTTTGTTTTCTTTACTTTGTGTTTTGCTTGCATTCTGTTTTAACAGCATATTAAAACTTCAAAAGAGACCACAGCTCTCTCTGTTCTGAGTCAGGCAGAATTTTTTCCCGCCCTCTCACCCATTTAAGTTGTCTTGTTAAATACCACTGTCTTTCTAGTTGCCCGCCTCTTATGTTAATCTGACCATATATCTCATTTCTCTCTACTTTCACTGGCTTATGTGAGTAATCACAAAATCATCATTTTTGAAATCCCACCCTTCAATTATTTAAATTTATTGGCCATCCTACAGTATTTCATAGTACCAAAATACAAAAGTGACCACCCCTTTCAATCCATCTTGCTGTTTTAAAAATAGTAACTCTCCACTAAACCATAACTTTTTAAACAGGTAAAACTCAAGTTACCTACTTTCACATCTAACTTCTCTAGTGCACACTGCAGTGCATTCTTTTCAATCTTACCTTTAAGCATCCCTGTGACTAGCACTTTCTCTAATACCTGCTAGAAAGCACTAGGAAGCCTTAAACTCATACAAACACTGAACTCTCCTTGTTAACAAGGAGAAATTAATAGTAGGCACTAAACAGCCTATAATTGCAAAGTACCTTGCTAAGTAAACAGCTCCTATACTTTACAAAGAAAAAAAAAGCCCCAAACCAAGCATGTCCAAGGGTCAGCTTCCGGTGATTTCTCCTGTCCACCTGGTGAATCTGGGCATACAGGGGCAATGCAGCAATTGCCTCATGTACACAGACAACCCTCTCCTCCTACCACCCAACACTACAACCTGTGAGAGATGCAGAAATGGAAGCAAAGCTCTCTCCACCCAAGATTGTGCTAAACAGTCAAGAGGAGAAGGTTAACACCCACACTACATCTCAAGCAATACATAGCCCTTCTAAACCCGCACCACCAACACCCACATATAGCAACACTAAATCCACATATGCAGAGGCCCTTAACTGTAACCTGCCCAAGCAACAAAGACCTCTGAAGCTGAAATGCAAACAAACACCAATCACAACCAATGTGTCACATAGTTCACAACACCAGTGTCCACCCAGCAACAGCCCCTAAGGCAAGGCAATGTACCTAACACATTAGTCATAGGTGACTCTATAGTCCGGCACACTGATGTCCCTCTCACCAGGTTGAATAAGGAGAAAATTACAGTCAGCTGCCTGTCGGGTGCCAGGATCCACCACATAACGCAAGCACTCAAGTCACTCCACAACAAGTACAAATATGACTCTGTCATTGTCCATGCTGGAGTGAATGACTTGGGACGTACCTCCCTGGACTACATGAAAAGAGACATGGAAGAGCTCTCGGATCATGTGGCCCAGGCAGGTATGACCCTAGCCCTGAGTAGCATCCTGCCTTCGCCCAGAATGATACCACAATATAAGGATAAAATGATTGACTTCAACAATTGGCTAAGCTTATGGTGTCATTCAAAGGGGATCCAGTATCTGTCTGCCTGGGATGACATGATTGACAGACCACGATGCTTTGCCAGAGATGGTCTGCACCTGTCGCCCCTGGGATTCAGGTTACTGGCTAAGACTCTTGCCACCCCTATAGTGCCTTTTTAGGCAAACTTCAAAGGACAAAACCACCACCGTAACAGGTACAAGCATGCAAAATCTGAAGGTAATGCTACTCAATGCTAGAAGTCTAAACCTCAAAATGCACTCTCTCGAGGCACTCCTAAAAATGGAGAACATCGATATCTGTGCAGTAACTGAGACCTGGTTTAAGGATCCAGAGAGCACCCCTGCAATACCAGGCTACAACTCTTACCACACTTTTCGCCACCAAACCAGGACCGAAACACTAAAGGTGGAGGAGTGTCAATATTCACCAAGGATATTCACACCACCAGGCTAGTTGGCCAACACAATGTGTCTGAAATTCTCCAAGTGCAACTAACACTAGGTAAGACTGCAATCCAAATTGTAGCTTGCTACAGATCCCCACCATACCCCAAGATTCTCACTACACCTTTCTAAACATACTGGAAAATATTAAGATAGAACCAAACACCCTAATACTGGGTGATTTTAACTACCCTGCCATTAACTGGGAAAACTACTCATGTCCCAACACCTTTGCAATGGTTCTTGGAATTCATAAATTCCAATGCCCTGGATCAACTAATCCATAGTCCCACCAGGGCTCCAATATCCTAGACCTGGTCATTACCAACATGGGAAATCAATGCTCCATACCTATGGTCACCCCTCGTTAGTCAGGTCTGACCATAAGCTAATCACCCTTAACATCCACATCCCACCCCACCCCCAGTAAAGAAACCACCATAAAAACTTCTCCAAAGCCAACTTCATGCTACTCAAGTCAGAAGTGACAAACTTCATAACACCCATGCAGACGGAACTGAAAGTTCAACTGCTGAATCCTACACTAAGGCACTGTACGAGCACATCCACTCATGCATGAATCGTGCCATCCCAAATAGAACCAAAATGCTCTCATCCAAAAAAAGGAAGCCAATCTGGTGGTCCCCTGCCATAAACAAACTTTACAACAAAAGGAAGAAACTTTTGCAGAAAAGAGGAAAATCCCAGGATGCAAAAAACTCCCTTACTGGCCTCAGTAAGAAACTGAGATGCCTCATAAAATCCTCCAAAGCTAGTTACGAAAATAAAATTGCCAAAGATTCCAAAGACAACCACAAAGCATTCTATAACTATGTCAAGAATCTAAATGGCAATGCTCAGATCTGCTGAGCTAAAACAGAATGGCATTAAATATACTGATCCAAAGGATATTGCCAATATCCTGGCAGATCGATTCAGTGCCAACTTCACCCCCCTCTCACCCCCTAAATAGCCCATCTCAATACTGGAAGATTGCCAAATTCCAGTAATAACGGCCACACAGGTACAAAACGCACTCTCTAAAGCCAAGAATACAGCATCCATGGGACCAGATTACATCCCGGGCTGTGTACTACATGAACTACAATATGAACTGGCACCTCACCTAAGTGTCATGTTTAATCATAGCCTCACCTCAGGTTTCATGCCCACTGAGTGGCGCAGAGCTACAGTTATCCCAATCCAGAAGGGGGGATCCACCTTGGATCCTGGAAACTACCGTCCCATCAGTCTGACAAGCCTTACCTGCAAGTCCATGGAGCATATTATCATGGAACTTATAAACAAAGACATTGGCAACCTTCAAACACTGGACCCCACACAGTTTGGGTTTGTGAAGGGCCGATCTTGTCTCCTGAACCTGATTGACTTCTTTGAATCAGTCTCCAGAGCCATGGACAAGGTTAAGGTGGTCCACACAGCCTATCTAGACCTTGCCAAGGCCTTTGACACCATCCCCCACTCTGGAATCATAGATAAACTTACTAAGTTGGGCATTAATCCCTATGTCACCCAATGGGTTGCTAAATGGCTTACTGATAGAACCCACACTGTAAAAGTAGCCGACTCAAAATCCATCTCCAGACAAGTGACAAGTGGAGTACCTCAGGGTTCAGTCCTGGGGTCGCTCTTGTTTGGCATCTACTTCTCTGAAGTACAGGTCAACACTAAGGGACTCTGGCTAACAAAGTTTGCAGATGACTGCAAACTGGGAGCCATTATTGAATCCCCAAATGATGTGGATACTCTACAAAAGGGCCTTACAGAAACAGATGCTTGGTGCCAGGGCCATGGACTCAAGCTCAATGCCAAGAAATGTATTGTTATCCCCTTTGGGAAAAAACATGTATCCATGAATTACCATATAGGTGGCAGTACACTAAACACAGAAAGTGTGATAAGAGACTTAGGGACACAGGTGGACAGTGGTCTCACCTTTGATAACCACATTGCCACAACAGTCAGGAAATCCTTCTATGTGGCACACCTCATCACGAAGGGCTTTTCATCCAGAAAAAGGAGGTCATTGTCCCACTGTACTCATCCCTCATTAGACCCATTATAGAATACAGCCCCATTTGGTATGTACCTCTCAAGACATCTGCAACAACTGGAAAGGCCTCAGAAATACCTCACTAAAAGAATCACAGGCCTAAAGCAGATGCCCTACGCTGACTGCCTTAAAAAAACTCCAGCTATACTCTGTAGCATATCGTCTACTCAGAGGCGATCTCTGCTTAACATACAAGGCCATGTCAAACCCAGAGCTGTTGGACATGCTACACTTAAAGAAATCCCAATCCCTCAGAGCTACACGCTCCAGGGATCTAAACCTTGTCATCACAATAAACAAAACATGCTGGAGGGATAGGTTCCTGACCCAGAGACTCCCCAGACTCTGGAATAGATTGCCCATACATGTCAAGCAGAGTGCCTCTTTGGACCTCTTCAAGAGGAACCTTGACGATTGGATGGGAGAAAGGAAATTCACCCCAGGGATCACATCAGTCGCCCTGCTAGACAGGGGTCCAGGAAAGTAAATAATGTGGGAAGAAATAGCCAGGGAATTGTTATGGCTAGGCTTGTATAGGCCCTAGGGCTGATAGCCTAGTACCAACCTATGAACCTATGAACCTATAATTGAAATTGCCCAATAGCAGGGTGTTCGGTAGGACCTTCATGTTTTCCAGTGTCTCCAGAAAGGTGGAGTGGTGGTCTTGGGTCATGGAGGATGATCTGTAGCAGGTCACAATTTGCACTGCAGATTTGCTTGATGTTAGTTGCACATGGATGATCTCAGAGGTATCATGCTGAGCCACTAACCTGGAGGTGTAGATATCCTTGATGAATATGGATACACCCCCTCCTTTTGTGTTTTGGTCCATGTTCTGTGACCAAAATGTGTGGTATGAGTTGTAGCCTGGTAGTGCTGGGGTGCTGTCTGGAGCCTTGAACCAGGTTTCAGTTACTGCACAGATATCGATGTTTTCCATACTGAGGAGTGCTTCGAGTGCATGCATTTTGAGATTTAAACTCCTGGCATTGAGTAGAATAACCCTCAGTTTTTTGTTAATTATGCTGTTTACGAAGGTGAGTTTGACTTTTGAGCCTTGCCTAAAAAAAGGCACTATGGGGGCAGCAAGAGCCTTGGCCAGTATTCAAAAGCCTAGGGTTGACAGGTGCAAGCTGTCTCTTGCGGAGCAACGTGGTTTGTCGAACATGTTGTCTCAAGCTGACAGACACTACATCCCTTTTGATTGACACCTGAAGCTTAACCAATTGTTGAAATTGATCATTTTTTCTTTATACTGAGGTATCATTCTTGTAAAGTGACTGTAAAGTGGTGGCAAGGGAAACTGCAGTTAGGCAGCATAGGATGGTGGTTTGCAGGATGACATTGGTGATCAAGAAGAGGAGGATGAGTGTGAGGGCAGCACCAAGGATCAAGTGGTGGAAATTGAAAAAGGGTAATTGTGAGGTGGAGTTCAGGGAAGAGTTAAGAGAGGCACTGGATGGTAGTGAAGAGTTATTGAATAGCTGGGTAACTACAGCAGAGCTAGTAAAAGAGATGGCTAGAAAGGTGCTTGGTGTGACATCTGGAAAGAGGAAGGAGGGCAAGAGACCTGGTGGTGGAATGAAGAAGTACAGGAGAGTATACAGAGAAAGAGGTTGGAGAAGAAGAAGTGGGATTGTCAGAGAGATGAAGAAAGTAGACAAGAGTATAAAGAGTTGAGATGCATGACAAAGAGAGAGGTGGCAAAGGCTAAGTATAAGGTGTATGAAGAGTTGTATGAAAGGTTGGACACTAAGGAGGGAGAAAAGAACCTGTACCAATTGGCTAGACAGAGGGACTGAACTAGTAAAGATGTGCAGCAGGTAAGGGTGATAAAGGATAATGAGGGAAATGTACTCACAAGGGAGGAGAGTGTGTTGAGCAGATGGAAAGAGTACTTTGAGGGGCTGATGAATGAAGAGAATGAGAGGGAGAGAAGGTTGGATGATGTGTGGATAGTGAATCATGAAGTGCAGTGGATTAGCAAGGAGGAAGTAAGGATATCTATGAAGAGGATGAGGAATGGAAAGGCTGTTGGTCCAGATGACATACCTGTGGAAGCATGTAGGTGTTTAGGTGAAATGGCAGTGGAGTTTTTAACTAGATTGTTTAATGAAATTTTGCAAAGTGAGAGGATGCCTGAGGAATGGAGAAAATGTGTTTTGGTACCAATTTTTAAGAATAAGGGTGATGTGCAGAGCTGTAGTACCTACAGAGGGATTAAATTGATCAGTCACAGCATGAAGTTATGGGAAAGAATAGTGGAAGCTAGGTTAAGAAGGGAGGTGATGATTAGTGATCAGCAGTATGGTTTCATGCCAGGAGAGAGCACTACAGATGCAATGTTTGCTCTGAGAGTGTTGATGGAGAAGTACAGAGAAGGTCAGAAGGAGTTGCAGTGTGTCTTTGTGGACTTAGAGAAATCATATGACAGGGTGCCTAGAAAGGAGTTGTGGTATTGTATGAGGAAGTCGGGAGTGTCAGAGAAGTATGTAAGAGTGGTACAGGATATGTACAAGGGTAGTGTGACAGTGGTGAGGTCTGTGGTGGGAGTGACGGATGCGTTTAAGGTGGAGGTGGGATTACATCAAGGATCAGCTCTGAGCCCTTTCTTATTTGCAATGGTGACGGGCAGGTTGGCAGACGAGATCAGACTGGAGTCCCTGTGGACTATGATGTTTGCAGATGACATTGTGATCTGTAGTGAGAGTAGGGAACAGGTGGAGGAGACCCTGGAGAAGTGAAGATATGCTATACAGAGAAGAGGAATGATGGTCAGCAGGACTAAGACAGAATATGTGTGTGAATGAGAGGGAATATAGAGGAATGGTGAGGATGCAGGGAGTAGAGGTGGCAAAGGTGGATGAGTTTAAATACTTGGGATCAACAGTTCAGAGTAATGATGAGTGTGGAAGAGAGGTGAAGAAGAGAGTACAGGCAGGATGGAGTGGGTAGAGAAGAGTGTCAGGAGTGATTTGTGACAGATGAGTACCAGTAAGAGTGAAAGGGAAGGTCTACAAGAGGCTAGTGAGACCAGCTATGTTATATGGGTTGGAGACAGTGGCACTGACAAAAAGGCAGGAGTCAGAGCTTGATGTGGCAGAGTTGAAGATGTTAAGATTTGTAATGGGTGTGACGAGGATGGACAGGATTAGGAATAAGTATATTAGAGGGTCAGCCCAGTTTGGAAGGTTTGACAAGGACAAGGAGACAAAGCCAGAGAGGCATTATTATGTTGGTTTGGACATGTGCTGAGGAGGGATGCAGAGTATATTGGGAAAAAGATGCTAAGGATGAAGCTGCCAGGTAACAGGAAAAGAGGAAGGCCTAAGATAAGGTTTATGGATGTGGTGAGAGAGGACATACATGTGGATGGTGTTGCAGAGCAAGATGCAGAGGACAGGAAGAAATGGAAACAGTTGATCTGCTGTAGCAACCCCTAATGGGAGCAGCTGAAAGAAGAAGAAGACTGAGGTATCATTATTGGTGAGGGCAGGATGCTATTCAGGGTCAGGGTCATACCAGCCTGGGCTACATGATCAGAGAGCTCTTCCATGTCTCTTTTCATGTAGTCCAGGGAGGTGCATCTCAGGTCATTCACACCAATATGAACAATGACAGAGTCATATTTGTACTTGTTCTGGAGTGACCTGAGTGCTTGTGTTATGTGGTGGATTCTGGCTTCTGACAGGCAGCTAACAGTAACCTTCTGCTTGTCCAGCCTAGTGAGTAGGACATCAGTGTGCCTGACTATAGAGTCACCTATTACTATTGTGTTAGGTATGTTATTTTGCCTAAAGGGCTGTGATTGTGCGGCACACTGATATTGTGTTTTATGTGTTGTCTGGTTTGTAAAAGGAGGTGCAGGTTGTTTGGGTGTCTGCTTTGGAGGTCTCTGCTGCTTTTGCAGGTTTTTATTTTAGAGCTTCCGAGTATGATTTTGTATATTTATGTGTATTTTTTGCCAGTGCTGTTTTAGTAGGTCTGTGTGCGGCTGGAGGTGTGGTGCAAGTGTTAACCTTCTCCTCTTGACTGTCTGTTCCAGTCTTGGGTGAAGACAGCTTAGCTTCCACTTCGGCTGTATAATTGCATCTCTCACATATGTTAGTGTTTTGTGGTAGGAGGAAAGGGTTGTCTATGTACATGAGGCAGTTGTAACACTGCCTCAGGATACCCAGATTCACCAGCTGGACTGGAGAGTACACCTGAAATTGCCCTTTGGTCATGCCTGAATAGTAGGTTGAGCTGCTTAGTCGCATGGTTGGTGAGGGGTGAATAAAGAGCCTTGCCCTGCTGGGCAATCAGTATCAGGGTATATTAGTGCTTGCTATTACGTCTGAGCAAGTGCTGGACTGTAGGATGCTTTTTGAGTGCTTAAGTTGAGTGTTAGACTAGTTTAAATGGAAAAACTGAAGAGGAAACTTAGTGGAGCTGGGAATAATTTAACCATAGCTAACTGGTGCTGCCCGGTGCACAAAACCATGCAAACATGGTTTTTATAGTAGGGAAATGAAAGAGATAGAAATTAGCCCAAAATGGCCAATAAACTACTAACTTCTGGGCCGGAACCACTCCTCCAGTGACAGATAGGTTGCTCAAAGCTCCCCTCTCTCACAGGTGAACAGAGAAACTTCTTTCTATCCAAGTAAGGTATGGGCAACTCAGAAACTAGTATCACAGCCCTGAATTCAGCACTAGCCTGAAAACTGGACTATGCTAGCTTAGAAAGGCGGGAAACAGGGAATTTTTTTTGTTTTGTTTTTTTTTTTGAAAAGATAAGACAAAAGCAGTAAAAAATAGACTTAAAACAGGTTTAAATGACTACAAATGATCAGAAAAGGCTATCGCACTTTAGTGTGTAGCCTACAATAGTTAAACAAATTATTAAAAAAAAAAAAAAAACTTTTTAAAAGTGCAGGCAGTCAAATATGTACGATATGTGAAACAAACAAGCTTTTAAATCACAATAAATGCTGGAAAACTGCATTTAGGAGGAAAACAGTTAAGTACAGCAAGAAAGTACAGAAAACTGATACTTAATCACTCCAAAGTCTCTCTTCTAAGCTACAAGGCTTGTATCAGTTTAAGGCTTTCTTGTGCTACCCAGTAGGTTAGTTATGGAAAGATGGTAAACAAGCACAGATGTGGTCTTTTAAACCAGAAAGTTGAAAGAGACGGACAAACAGTCCAAATGGTCAATAAACTACAATTTCTAGGCCAAGAACCTCTCCTGTCATGGTAGGCAGGCTACTTAGTGCTTACCACTCCCACTGATAAGCTAGAAGGCTTTCCTCCAACACAGAGATGCTAACAGTCCTGGATACAGCAACTCTGTATCTGGACTAGGCTAGTTACAAGAACTTTTAAACCAGAACATTGAAAGAGATGGAAAAAAAACTGCCCAAACCACCAATAGATACAATTTCTGCACCAGGAACCACTCCTCTTGTAGTAGATAGGCTACCTGATGCTCCCACTGATAAGCTAGAAGGCTTCCCTCCAACACGGAAAGGCTTGGGGAGCTCAGAAGCTTACAAAGAGTCCTGGACACAGTAAATCTGTACCTGGACTAGACTAGTAACAGGAAAGGCAGAAAACAAGCGCAAACACAGGCTTTTAAATCAGAAGGTTGAAAGATATGGAAAAGCTTCCCAAACAGCCAGTAAACTATAATTTCTGGGCCAGAAACCCCTCCTCCTGTGGTAGATAGGTTACCTAGTGCTTACCACTCCCACTGATAAGATAGAAGGCTTCTCTCCAACACAGAAGAGCTTGGGAGGCTCAGACGCTTACCAACAGTCCTGGATACAGCAAATCTGTACCTGGACTGCACTAGTTAGGAAAGGCGGGGACCAAATGCAAAACGGGCTTTTAAACAGAAAGTAGAAAGAGATGGAAAAACTGCCCAAACGGCCAATAAACTACAATTTCAGGGCCAAAACCCACTCTTCCCATGGTAGATAGGCTACCTAGTGCTTACCACTCCCACTGATAAGCTAGAAGGCTTCCCTCCAACACAGAAAGGCTTGGGGGGCTCGGAAGCTTACCAAAAGTCCTGGATATAGCAAGTCTGTATCTGGACTTGACTAGTTACAGGAAAGGCAGGAAACAAGTTTAGATTTTTTTTTTAACAGAAAAACAGCTAAAACAGCAGTGAATACAATTCAAATTACAGTGCAGGCCAGCACACCCGAGTGTGTAGCAACACTACGGCAAATACAGTTCAAATAAATGCAATTAAATTAACAAACGACTAAGTGCAGAAGGCAGTAAATTAGAAGGCTACTAACAAGCAGTAATAAGTGCAGAGTAAGAGCGACTGAACAGATAGCACGCAGAACAGCAACTAAGACAGTTACAATAACAGCTGTAGAAAATACATATATATATATATATATATATATATATATATATATATATATATATATATATATTATTTATTTTTTTTTTTTTAGGGAGGGAACAGACCAGGATTATGAGGCTACAGGGGTTGTCCTTCCCAAATGCTCTCTTTATACACAGTAGGAGTGCCTAAAATCAGAATATGATCTCACTGCACTCAGTTGAGTGAGCAAATGAGATGGGCCCAGAAGGAGTAGCCAAATACAAATCTACAAGAGGGGAGGGCAATTTCAAAGCCACCAACATTAACACCAAAACACAAACAGGGAGGGTGGGTGGAGAACTAACTGTAGAGAGAGACAGCCACAACTTCAGTTGAGTTAATATTCATTGAAAAACATAAATAAATAAAATAAATGCAGTACTATATGAAAAAGAGCAGATAAAAGTGTACTTAAATTCACTTATACATTCAGTTGATTTCAGGTAGATGTTAGCCAGTCAAAGCTCAGATATTAAGCAGAGATAATTCAAAATGTACCACTTATATAAGGCAGGACAGAATATCAGTGATGAGGTGAAACTATCCCCCACTGCTATCAATGGCTACACAGAAATTCTAACAAGTACTCTGTAGAGAGACAGCCACAACTTCAGTTGAGTTAATATTCAGTGAAAAACACAAATAAATAAATAAAGTACAGTACTATATGAAAAAGAGCAGATAAAAGTGTATTTAAATTCACTTGTACGTCCAGTTGATTTCAGGTAAATGTTAGCCGGCCAAAGCTCAGACATTAAGCCTTGATTACTATGTGCTTGCTATATTCAACAATTTACCAGAAAAAGGCACACAGTTTATGAGGAGCACTTCAAAGATGAAACAAAATCAGGTATATGCCACAGATTCAGGGACAGTTTAGATCTATATGACTTCAACTTTGTTTCACATAAAGAGTAGCGAACTGACAGGTATTTCAACCCATTTTACATGAAGGTAACTTAGTCCTCTGAGGATAGATAGTTAACTGAACGAACAACAAAAGAAAAAGTTACTTTCATCAACAACCAGCCCCACCACCTCAAGCAATTATAGCCGGTTTGCTGTGAAGATCTCATATAATCACAATAAAATTTAACACATACATTTGAGACAAAGACATAGAATAATTAGGTACAAATGCCATAAATCAGGGACAGACTTTTTTAAAATATTGTTCTTCATTGCTTGGAGAGTTGTTACAATAAAAATACACACACACACACACACACACACACACACACACACACACACACACACACACACACACACACACACACACACACACACACACACACATTACATGTTTCCTGAAGGCAGTAAATTTGAAATCCTAAGTGTTTACCATTATTTCATGACTTCATCCTTCAGTGATTTGCCAGAAACCACACATTTTATCAGAACCAGATGAAAATCAGGCAGTCATGATATTCTAAAAAATCAGAAAGGGTTTTGACTTGGCTTCAAACAGTTCTCAAAGCTTATTTCAAACATCGTGATTATAAACATATTATAATATTTACACCATTATTTATATTTACCACCGTAACAGGTGCAAACAAATGCAATCTGAGGGTCATGCTGCTCAATGCTAGAAGTCTAAATCTCAAAATGCACTCGCTCGAAGCACTCCTTAAAATGGAGAACATCAACATTTGTGCTGTAACAGAGGCCTGGTTCAAGACAGCAGAAAGCACCCCAGCACTACTAGGCTATCACTCATTCCTCACCTTTTGGCCCCAGAACTTGGACCGAAGCTCCCTAGGCAGTGGTGTTTCTATATTCATAAAGGATGCGCACACCTCCAGATTGGTAGCCCAAAATAACGCATCAGAGATACTTCAGGTGCAGCTAACAGTGAGTAAGACAGCGATTCAGGTCATAGCCTGCTATAGGTCCCCAACCATGTCCCAAGACTCGCACTCCACGTTCCTAAGCACCCTGGGGAATATTAGGGTACAACCTAACACTCTCTTACTAGGTGACTTCAACTACCCCTCCATTAACTGGGTAAACTACTCATGTACCAATACACTTGTCCAACATCTCCTGGAGTTTATTAATTCCAATGCCCTGGACCAGCTAATTCTTACCCCACTAGAGGTAGCAACATCCTTGGCCTGGTCATTACTAACATGGGCGACCATTGCTCTACACCAATAGTCAGCTCCTTCCTAGTTAGATCCACCACAAACTAATCACCTCTGAAATCCACATTCCTCCCACCCCCACCTGTCCCACAAAGGTAAGTATCATGAAAAACTTCTGCAAAACTAACTTTGCGCTCCTAAAAACAGAGGTGGCTAACTTCACAGCACCCATGCAATGGAGAATAGTTGTGTGATTGCACAATCATACACCAATGCACTGTACAAACACATACACAAATGCATGGATCTCGCCATACCCAATAGAACCAAGGCGCCCTCCTCCAAAAGAAGGAAGCCAATCTGGTGGTCCCCTGCCATAAACAAACTCTACAACAGAAGGAAAAAACTGATGCAGCATAAAGTGAAGTCCCAAGACTGGAAAAACTCCCTTATCAGCCTCAACAAAAAGTTGAGATCCCTCATCAAATCCTCTAAAGCCAGCTATGAAAACAGAATTGCAGCAGATAGTAAAGACAATCACAAGGCCTTCTATAGTTATGTAAAGAATCTCCATGGCAATACACAGATTTGCTCTGAGCTACTGCACAATGGTACCCCATATAGTGAGCCAACAGATATTGCCAGTATCCTGGCCGACAGATTCAGTGACAACTTTACCCCTCCCCACACCCCAAAGGACCAGTAACAATACCAATAGATTGCCAGGCACCCAGTATTACTGCTGCACAGGTTAAAACAGCACTGTCCAAGGCCAAGAATACAGTTTCTGTTGGGCCTGACAATATCCCTGGTTGTGCTCTACATGAACTACTGAGTGAACTGGCACCTCAGCTGTGTGCCCTGTTCAATCACAGCCTCACCTCAGGCTTTGTCCCTACCAAATGGCTCACTGCTACAGTCATCCCTCTCCATAAAGAAGGAGTGACTACAGACCCTGGGAACTATCACCCCGTTAGTCTGATGAGTCTGATATGCAAAGCTATAGAATGCATAATCATAGACATAATAAACAAGGATATGGGGAATCTCCAAACTCTGGATCCCACACAATTTGGTTTTATGACGGGCAGATCATGCCTGCTCAACTTGGGTGATTTCTTTGAGTCAGTCACCAGAGGTGTGGATGAAGGCAAGGTGGTTCATACAGCCTACCTTTATCTGGCCAAAGCTTTTGATACAATTTTCCACTCAGGAATCATAGAAAATTCACTAAGCTTGGCATCAACCCCTGTATCACTAGGTGGGTTGCAAACTGGCTCACAGATAGAACTCACAGTGTGAAAGTAGCTGACTCCATGTCATACTGCTGACTAGTCATGAGTGGAGTCCCACAGGGTTCAGTTCTGGGTCCTCTCCTGTTTGGTATCTACTTCTCTGAAGTCCAGGCCAACACAAGGGGACTCTGGCTGACAAAATACGCAGACGATTGCAAGTTGGGAGCTATTATTAACTCCTCAAGTGATGTTGACATCCTACTGAATGGCCTCTCTGAGAGCAATGACTAGTCTCAGAACCATGGCCTTAAACTCAATGCCAAAAAAATATGTCGTCATCCCCTTTGGGAAAAACCCAGTTCCAATGAATTACCACATTGATAGTAGTCCACAGAACACAGAAGGCGTTATAAGAGATCTGGGAATACAGGTTGACAGCAACCTCTCTTTTGATCACCACATTGCCACTGTGGTCAGAAAGTCCTTCTATGTGGCACATCTCATTACTAAGGGTTTTGCATCCAGGAAGAAAGAGGGCATTGTCTCCCTCTACTCTTCCTTCATTAGGCCAATCATCGAGTACAATGCCCCATTTGGCATATACCTCACTAGACACTTGCACAAATCTGTCTTATATCTCCTACTTAGAGGCAATCTCTTCTTGACTTACAAAGCCATGTCTGACCCAGCTCTGTTAGAAATGTTACATCTAAGGAAATCCCAATCCCTGCACACCACACACTCCAGATACCTCAACCTCATTACCTCAATTAACAGAACATACTGGAGAGACAGGTTCATAACCCAGAGACTGCCCATGCTATGGAACAGTCTTCCCATACATGTCAAGAAGAGCACCTCACTGACTCTCTTCAAGAGAAATATAGATGAGTGGATGTGAAACAGAAAATTCATCCGAGGGATCACTCCAGTGGCTCTACTCGACAGAGGCACTGGGAACTAAGGTTGGGTAGCACTATGCCAGGGTAATCCTGTGGCTAGGCTTGAAAAGGCCATTAGCCTAGTACACACCTATGAACCTATTGTCATGCACAGTAGCACTGTAGAATCAGTATGTAGCTGACTAAATGACAAAAGGTTAAGTTGCTTGAATCCAGAACTGCCTGCTCTCCAGTGTAATGACTGCAATGCTCAACAGTTAGCCAGAAAACACAGATTTTATGAGATACAAACCAAAATATGAGGTAAAGGCTGGCAATTTTTCATAATCAGGAGCAGTTTTATCATTGTATTCTTGTATCACAATACACACACAGACAGCAAATACTTTAACTTTTCTCATGCAAATGTATTTTGGTCCTGTAAAGTCAGAAAGTGCACTATGTAAGTAACAAAATGTACAGTTGTGGACCAAAAATAATAGACAGAGACTAGGACAGTTTCAACATTATTTCACAGAACGAATAGTGAGAGAGCATATACTCCACTTTATTTTAAACAAATGCATACTAGCTCTTAAAATCAGACTTTAAAGAGAGTGAGTACAGAGGGTAAATTGCTTTTATCCACATACCAGCTAACTCCCCAGTCTGGATGCCTGCCACCATATCAAAAGAGAGACAGAATAAATATTGAAATTCAGTTCACACAAATGCAAAATAGTCCTTATAGTCCTTATTGCCAGACTTTAAAATGAGGAGAGACAGGTTCCTACCTTCACCTAGAATGATGCCACAATACAGTGATAAGATGATCAGCTTTAATAATTGGCTTAAATTCTGGTGTCATTCAAAGGGGATCCAATGTCTGTCTGCCTGGGATGACATGCTGGACAAGCCACGCTGCTTCGCAAGGGATGGCTTGCACCTGTCTCCCCTAGGCTTCCGGATATTGGCAAAGGCTCTTGCCACCCCCATAGTGCCTTTTTTAGGCAAGGCTCAAATGACAAACCTACCTCCCTAGAACACAAAAAAGGAAAAAAACTAAGGGTAATGCTGCTCAATGCCAGAAGTCTCAATCTCAAGATGCACGCACTTGAGGCCCTTCTCAGTATGGAGAACATTGATGTCTGTGCTGTGACAGAAACCTGGTTCAAGGCTCCTGAGAGCACCCCAGCACTATCAGGTTTCACCTCATATCATGCGTTCCGGCCCCAAAATCCGGACAACACCAAGAAAGGAGGGGGGGTGTCCATATTCATAAAGGACACCCACACCTCAAGGTTGGTGGCAACGCACGATGCATCGGAGACCATCCAGGTGCAATTAACCATAGGCAAGACTGCTCTGCAATTTGTAGCATGTTACAGGCCACCCTCTCAAACTCAGGAACCTCACATGGCCTTCCTGAAAACATTGGGGGGATAAATGTATCTCCAAACACCATCATACTAGGTGATTTCAACTACCCTAATATAGACTGGGAACACTACTCAAGCCCAAACACTCTAGCCCAAAGGTTCCTGGAGTTCATAAACTCAAATGCCATGGAACAACTAGTCACCATCCCCACAAGAGGAGAAAACATACTTGATCTCATCATCACGAACATGGGATCACAATGTTCAACACCGGAAGTATACTCCTCACTGGTGAGATCAGATCATAAACTAATCTCGCTGGAGGTCCTCATCCCGCCCCCACCTGAAATAAAAAAGACCACAGTGAAAAACTTCTCAAAAGCCGACTTCACACTTCTAAAAACTAGCGTGGTCTCCTTTAAGGCCCCTGAGCCAGTAGTAAACATTACTCAAACCGCTGAATCACTTACAAATGCCTTCTACCAGCACCTACAGGACTGCATGGATCAGGCAATCCCAAACAAAACTAAGACTCTTTGTACCAAAGGCAAGCATCCAGTCTGGTGGACCCCAGCCATAAACAAGCTCTACAACAAAAGGAGGAAGCTACTACAAGATAGAGCAAAATCCTTGAAAGGTAAGACACCTTTGATCATTATAAGTAAAAAACTAAGAGCTCTCATAAAATCATCCAAGGCAAATTTTGAGAGAAAAATTGCCAAGGACTCAAAAGACAATCATAAGGCCTTCTTTAGCTATGTTAGAAACCTAGGAGGAAACTCCCAGATATGCTCAGAATTAGTTCAAAATGATGTGAAGATTACTGAACCTACACACATTGCCAACATACTGGCTGACAGGTTCAGTGCAAACTTTCCCCCCCCTCCCCCCAAAAGGAGAGATATCTATACCAGAGGATTGTAGCCCCCCAAACATCTCCAACGCCCAGGTGAGAACTGCCCTCTCCAAGGCAAAAAACACAGCATCCATGGGATCGGATGGTGTCCCCGGCTGTGTGCTCCATGAACTCAATGAGGAATTAAACCTGCAGTTAGGACAGCTGTTTAATCTTAGCCTCACCTCAGGATATGTACCCAAGGAGTGGCACACGGCGACTGTGGTCCCACTTCACAAGGGCGGTGCCTCCACCGACCCTGGTAATTACCGTCCCATTAGCTTGACAAGCCTTATCTGCAAAGCCATGGAGAGGATCATAATGGAACTCATAAATAAAGACATAGGGAACTTTCAGACTTTGGATCCAACCCAGTTTGGCTTTGTCAAAGGCAGATCATGCCTTTTAAACTTGGTTGACTTTTTCGAGACAGTCACCAAGGCCATTGATGAGGGAAAGGCAGTCCATACAGCCTAGCTCGACCTGGCAAAGGCCTTCGACACAATACCCCACTCAGGTATCATCGAAAAACTCATCAGCTTGAATGTAAACCCATACATCACAAGATGGGTTGCAAACTGGCTAAGTGATAGAACCCACAGGGTCAGAGTTGCTGGAGCCATGTCAGACTCAAAGCCTGTCACAAGTGGTGTCCCACAGGGCTCAGTCCTGGGTCCACTCTTGTTTGGCATCTACTTTTCTGAAGTACAAGCAAACACAGGAGGGTTATGGCTGACAAAGTTTGCAGATGACTGCAAACTGGGCCATAGTCGAAAACACATCTGACACAGATATCCTTCAGAAGGGCCTCACAGAAACGGATAACTGGTGTCAGAGCCATGGCCTAAAGTAAAACGCCAAGAAATGCATAGTCATACCCTTCGGGAAAAACAAGGTTACCCCTAGCTACCATATAGGTGGCAATCCACTGAGCACAGAAGAAGTCATCAGGGATCTGGGGACCCAGGTTGACAGTAGCCTTTCGTTTGACACTCATGTTGCTAAAGTAGTTAGGAAAACCTTCTACATTGCCCACCTGATCATGAAGGGATTCACATCTAGATCAAGGGAGGTCATCGTCCCTCTGTACTCATCACTCATTAGACCTATGATTGAGTACAATGCCCCAATCGGAATGTATCTGACCCGACACCTGCAGCAGCTGGAAAGGCCCCAAAAGTTCCTCACCAAAAGGATAAAGGGTCTCAAAAATATGTCTTATGCTGCCCGACTGAAAGAACTCCAGCTCTATTCAGTCTCATACCGCTTGCTCAGAGGTGACCTGTGCCTGACATATAAGGCCATGTCAAACCCAGATTTGATGAATATGCTTCACCTCAAAAAATCTAGATCCCTCAGAACCACAAGGGCAGGAGACTTAAACCTTGACACGGTTATTAACAGAACATGCTGGAGGGACAAATTCATCACCCAGAGACTCCCTATGCTGTGGAACAAAATCCCGGTACATGTGAGGCAGAGCACCTCGCTGGCCTTGTTCAAGAGGAATCTTGACCAATGGATGGGAGATCGCAGATATACCCCAGGATTACTTCAGTGTCATTGCTTGACAGAGGCACAGCAAAATAATAGGCATAGTTTTATTCAAACTAAAGGGGTGGCGAAAGCCACATAACTATGGGCTAGGCTTATAAATGTCCTTGGGCAGATAGCCTTGTATGAACCTATGAACCTATGAACCTAGGAAATGAAGAGGACAAGTTACCTTCAGCCAGAGCCCAGATACCCTGAACATCTAGTTTTTTACTAGCATATAAAAGAGAGAGAGAGACACAGTGGTGCCCACTAAATCTTAATCCCAGACATCAAATTTAACAAGTGTATTGGACAACATGCTTTATTCTATGACACAGATAACTACCCCCAAAAACAGAGAATAATTATTCCAATGTATTTCACATGAATATACACTATCTCTTAATGCTTACCTCTAGCGTGAGCAAATGAACGGGATAAGTTACTATCATCCACGACACAGCTAGCACCTCCATCTGGTTGCCTGCCAGCATATTTAAAAATATTTAGTAAATATTTCAGTTTATTTCATAAAATGCACTGTAGAACATAATGTCAAAATTTATACTGAGCAATTGAAGACAGCAGCTGGTTTTCATCCACAGCACATATAACCCCCCTCCCAAAAAAAAAATGGTTGTCTGAAGCATGTTTAAAAAAGTACTTAATCTCTCATTACTGCAATCTACCATCAATCCACTAATGTCTGAGTGTATCCAGGTTAGTTTTATAATATATGCACACTTTCTTTTCACTGATTTCTCAATAAATCATTTGAAAGCAAGAAACAGAAAACTGAAGCACTTCAGACATATTCACTATGGTTGTGGCATTTATTTATTTATTCTTTTAAGCGAGGAATTGTTTGCAGAATAAGCAAAAAAAAAAAACACCTAAACAGAAATCTTCTTTGGCTGGTACAGCACATGTGCAAATGACAGGCAATGTGAGTATATAATAGCAAATGTTAAAGGAGTGTTTCATTTAATGTTAAAAAATCAGTTTAACCTTTAAGTGATGAAATGATTTGCTTAACTGCTGAGTCTTACAAAACATATAAAACAAAGGTCACAGATGACAACTCAGTTCACACCTATTATAATCCACCAGAGGCTGAGGTTTTCAACGTGTCCATTAGATACAGAAGATTGGTTCCTTGTTTATTAGTTTACCTGTAACTGATGTAGCACTTTCAGCTGCATCAGAAAGTTGTTATCCACTGTACGTGTATAAAATGTAGTTCTTAGATTGCCTCTCTCTCCTGGCAGAGCACATAAACCACAAATGCGGGATGACCTTACAGTATTGGTGGCACAGTTGAATGTCCTGTCATTGCAACTGTGGACTTCCTGTTACCCTGCATTCTAGAATGCTACTCAGTATTATTTATGCCATAGCTGCTATGCCCAACTACAAATATAGACTATAATTAATCATCTGCCTCTAACTAAAATTCTACTGCCACTAATAAACATACTGCATTATTGGTGGTGGAACTTTTATAGGCACCAGCTTATTGTTTTAACAATATTGTGATACCAATGTATAGTGAGAGGATGAAACCACAATTATTTTAATGCTCTACATAAGACAAGCAAACCTGTTTCAATAGTATATAATTAGCTTTACTTTCATTGATTAAAGAATGTAATAGATCTTTGGGGTGAAAAATGGAGACTGTTAAATTTAAAAGAAAACATTGTTTTTGCTATCGACCCCCGGATCCACAAAACCTCACTCCCGCTGTTGTATTATTCAGGTCATTGACCCTAACTCACTCAATAAACAGAATTCTAAGTGAAAAGTGAGAGCAATGCCAACATTCTCTTATGATCAGGGGGTTTCATATTAAGCCCTACATTCTCAAACATGCATGACCACTGAAGTCAAAAAGACTGAAGTGTAGTGAATATCTGCTGAAGGGGTGTCTCCAATGTTTTGAGTAATATCATGCCTACTATACTTGATAGTAAGAACTTTCATTGATCTCAGATTTTCAAAATACATCTCAAGTGGGCATTGTACAATAGATAGAGGCCCTGATCACTTAACAGAAGTATAGTGGCACAATATATATATATTTTTTTAAATAAACAAGAAAAATCTTTATTAAATTATCACTTATGACATAGGCAATCATACATTTATATAAAAGAAAACAAACCATATTGACATAATCTTTGTTGCAAGCATTATACATCACTTATAATGTATCTGGTCACTGTCAATCAAACACTGCAAGCATTATACATCACTTATAATCTATCTGGTCACTGTCAATCAAACAATACAATCGTATTACTCATCCCTCTCTATCGTTCGTCATTGACTCCAACATCTATGCTACCAGGTGAGCCAGGATAGCTGGACATTACTCATGGACGTATCTCTATGGCGTGGATCTCAATAAAACATATAGTGTCATGTCTGAAATGAATGACACAAACATTTGCACTAATGTCAACCTGAGCATACTACTCTTAGCAAGATGATTCTGTTAGTAAAATTAAAATGAAGTTTGTCATTCATAAATATAAATGCACCACATAAAATATTATGTCACTGTAAAGTACTATAAAAAAGATAATCAGCAGTATGAGAAGAGTATGCAAAATAAACTTAATTTTGCAAATTTACTATAAATTATCTGTGAAGTGGGTAGAGCAGATGGCTTTCATCATGGAGTCCTGTGACATCTCTTTCATGACTGACTGTTTTTGCCACTTTTGGGATGGTATTCATAGTCAGTTAAGCAAATATGCTGAGGCTATCCACGATGTTCATGGATGAGCACAGCTGATCTGTGATTCATAGAGGCCATTTACTCAAATGTGCAATGACCTAGAATGTGCTTATGCAAAAGTGTAAATAGTGAGATGGGGCTGAGAAGTGATGTAAATCTTCAATATGCTAATGAAGTTTGTTTTACACATGTGCAATTCTAGGTGAGATTTTCCTTCAGTTTTGCACTCATCACAGATGTGTTGTATAAAGACAAAACCTTACCAAAATGATCAGAGTTGCAATCATAGACAATGCTATCACTTGCTATGAGCTTTGTTATTTCTAGGTCTGAGTTGCTTTTCTTGGCTGAGCTAAAACCACTTGCAACCAATAGTGCTCAGTGGTCAAGAAGGGGAAAATATAAGCAAAGGATTACTCATTATAACTTTGAAAATCAGGATGCCCTTGGTAGGTTTAGAGTGGAAAGAGACATTATAAGGGTCTGTAGGGACACTGGATGAATACATGAATTTCCTATCCCTGTGGACACAAAGATATGTATAGTACTCACTATATTTCCTATGGAGACCTTCTAGAGGCAGACTGGGGACACATTCTGCCTCAAGAATACTGCAGCAGTTTCTGTATGTAATCTTGGCACAAATGGATCACTTTATCTATTTCTTGGTGTCACTTGAGGACCAAGCCAGGATTATCATGCCATTTATGGCCTGACACATTTCCCTGAGGTACTCAGTTCAATAGATTGCTCCCAGGTAACAATTAGGGCCATGCCTGGTCCACAGTGGGAGAGTCACCTCAGTAGAAAGAAATACCATTCCATCAACTGGCAGGTAGTCTGTGATGTTTGGGGGGAATCACCAACATCTCTGCACAGCACCCTGGTTGTGCACGATTCCTATATCTTGCACACTAGCACACTCTACCACCTCTTCCTGTATGGTAAGAAGCCCATTGGTCATCTTGTTGTTAAGTGAAAAAAAAATTGTTGTGCTTGTGTTATCTTGTATTTAAGTAGTAGCTATTCACATTAAAATGTATTCATACTTTTTTGCCCCCCCCCCCTTTTTATCACTTTTTTCCCCCAGGTGATGCTGGATATTCACTGGAGCCATGACTCATGATGCCATTTAGAAATCCAAGTGAAGCTGTGGAGGAAACATATAACACATTCTTATCCCAGACCACTACTGTCATTGAGAGAGGCTTTGGACTCCTGAAGATCCATTTCAGGTGCCTGGATGAGTCTAGGGTGCCATTCATTAAGTCCCAGCAACTGCATGCAGGATGTTTACTGCACATCACCAGTTTGGTGGTGAATGACCCGTGCTGTCCCTGTAGCTCCCAGTTCCAGTCTCACTACAATTAATAATGACCAGCTGGCAGCAGTAGTAAGGGACCTCATGTGGCAGGCTCATGCATGGCATGCATCTGTACAGGTAAAGAGGCAGCATCTAGTCCACAACTATGGAGCATAATAATCATGTTAGTGTTGCTTTCTTTTAAAAAATGTAGAGTATAACTGATGCATGCAGGGATATCTTTGGGCTATGCTGTGTGGTGCATGATCTGCTGTGACTGTTCACCTGACATTCTCTCTCATCTTAATATATATATATATATATATATATATATATATATATATATATATATATATATATATATATATTTTTTTTTTATTAAATGTTAGAATTATGCTAACATTGCCGTGCCTGACTGCTCACTAATTCCTGTTCAGTGATGTTGAAAGGCATCAAAAGGAAAATGCTTCACATCTTTGTCTGCAGTTATAAATAACTTCTGCATTACTGATTACTTAATTATACAAAAGTAAGGAATATTGACAATAGCAAAATACTTTCTGAGTTAATGCATTGCAAATGTAAGGAACATGGCTTGCACTTATACTGCTCTTTACATTATACTGAATTTTTGTATCTGTTAGAAAAATAATACTCATGTGGTTGCCATGCCTGAGTTCTTACTGATTCCTGTTTAGTGATGTCAAAAGGCATCAAATAGAAAATAATTTACATTTTGTCTTCTTTCAAGAATAACTCCTGCTTTACTGTGTACATATTTATACAAAAGTAAGGAATATCGTCCTGGTCCCCTTCAATAATACACATGACACCAAATGATATTTGACAACTTTCATTAATTTCAAACATAAATTTATTACATCATTTCAAATATTAGTTGTTACACAAATAACATTGTAACCACATGTAAAATCTGTATACCATACTGTATATCAGGACAGCATACCTCGCTCACCTTGCCCAAATAAGAGGCTTTCATACCTCTGCTCCCTTATTCTTATCAATCAAGATCAAGCAGCGTCCTACCACTCACTTCATCCCACAAACGCATTGCATCACCAACAAACACCAAGAGGGGGAACAGAAGAGTGACAAGCCTGCCCCTCTTCTCTGCTCAATACTGACCTCCATAACCATACCAAACAAAATAAACAAAAGAAAAAAGGGAGGGGAGGACGGGTAGCATGTTGACTACAAAATATGATTCCTCTTCCCAGTTACACTCCTATAAAACACCAAAGTCCCAACGTACATCTACCTCACTTCCTCTAAAGCCCCCTTAACAAATTAACCTCTCCCTTCCCAAAAACTAATCAAGCCTATCACTCTTCCACAATCTTAACCCCCTTCTCAACAAACTCACACTCCCCTCCCACATTTAACTCTCTCTAACCTTACCAAAGATGTCAATGGACAAATTGGTCTGTTCCCAAACCTAATTTGTCCCGGTCACTTTCAGTAATACATGACATCAGATGACATTTGACGATCTTTATTAGTTTCAAACATAACTTTATTATATCATTTCAAATATTAATTGTAACACAAATAACCTTGTAACCACAACATGTAAAATCCTTATAGCACACATCCGGGCAGCGTACCCTGCTCACCCTGCCTGAATAAGCAGCGTTCACACCACCGCACACTTATTCTTATCAATCAAGCACTGTCCTACTGCTTACTTTCATCCCCATACTCATTGCATTAACACCTAACACCAAGAGAGGGAACAGAAGAGGGTCAACCCTGCCCGTCTTCACTGCCCACCAGCCTAATCACAGAGTGCTCCCCCTGTCCTACAAAAGAACTTTCACCAAACCTTCTAAAAATAAACTTAAATGTACATTAAACAAATCTAAGCCAACCTCATTCAAGTGTACCTCGTTGGATCTAAACCAAACTGGATCCCTGTCATCAAAATCCCTATGGTCTATTATATGCATACCCAAAGCATCCAACTGCCAAGCCAACCTAGAATTAATAAACCTCCATGCATGCTCCAAAGCCTTAAAACTAACAGCCTTCTTCCAACACAGACACAATACTATCTCTGACCATACAATGCATGTGCCTGGATATAATGTCTGCAGCATAACCAGATACTCCCTATCCACCAACTGCTTCTTAGGAATGATTTCCAAATCAGTACCAGCCAAATGTATCACTAATATTCAAAGAAGCCCCATCTGTGTCCTTGTCACATCTACTTCATTCATAAGCTAATTCCACCTAATACCTCTAATCCCATGCCAACTAACTGTCCACCCCAAATGACAGAAACCTTTCTCTCCTTCCTAACCACCAATCTCTTTGCCATCTAATGAATATACGAATGGCCCAAGATGACAATCCCCTTTCCTTAGAGACAAAAAAAATAATCAGTTGAATCTATTACCTAATATAAGGTAAAAAGGTATTTGAAGACCACCTCCACACTCTCTGGAAGACCTCAATGGATCTGCCTTCCAGTGCCAAATCCAAAGCCCTACCAAAGCGAAAAGAATACATGGAAAACCCTTTTACTTGGAAAACCATACAATGCAGAACCCTTCTTATTATGTAATCAAACTGATTACCCATTACCACTGTACCCCCTTGCAACTGAAAAACTAATTCCTGAGGGCTCCCCACATGAGTCGTCATCAATTGCAAAGCCCAACCCACCACACAAAGCCCGTCACTCTAATTGTTCCAAAGAACTATCTCCATGCCCTTCTCTAACTGATCCATTTTAGTCCTACATAACCAAATGTGCACTAACACTGGAAAAATGAGAGCTGGGTACACAAGACCCAGTATAAAAAAGTGTCCAGTTCAAGTAGGCGTACGGGTGCCAGGACTCGAAAAAATTGACAGTGTAGAATCCTCAACATATGGAAACATTCCTACAATGGGGCTAGGTTAGGCCCACAGGTAGATGCCCCCCCCCCCCTTGTTGTAGAAGGAAGTAGCAGTCCACAAAAAAACACAAAAACTGATAGGCCAAAGAAGAGCCATAAAGATGATGGAGCAGACTATTGAGGATAAGAAAGAAATTATGTATTGCTACTATTATGCAAAAGCCCAGAATTTCCAGACACAGGATATATAACAAGATTAACAGAGAAATTAGAGGAAAGACAAATACTTCCAAAAGAGAAACTGTTGGAAGCTTCAAATAAAAAATTCTGTGTTCATTAATACAACAGATTTGTGAAAAACATTATATAGACCAAGAAACTTTGATCTGTTTAGAAAAAGAAGTATCTGAGGAAGTGTGAAAATATAAACAACAAAACCTAGAGATTTTTGAAAAGTATAAAAAAGAAATATGGACATGGGAAAGAAAGAGAGATTTGATATGGTGCAATATCTATGCAAAGCCGAAGACCAAATGAATCAATACAAAACAGGCAGCCTCAAATATATTTGAAGAGAAGTACAGGCAAAGGAATCCAGATATGGCAAATGTCCCAAATAAAAAATATTATCACTTAGAGAGAATGTAGAAAAGAAGATTAGCAAAGTAGAAGTTAAAAAAAATAGAAGTTGAAGTTATGGAGTGCCTGTGAAGTGAAGGATTTGGTGTAGAAGGTCTAACACAGGTTACATCACAGCATGATGGAACGAGTCCCTAAAGCAAGGAGAAACAGGAAGATTAGGAGACATCTATAGAAGGAATCTGGACATTGGAAAAAAAAAGGAGATTTAATATGATGTAATATTTATGCAAATGAGTAAGCAAAACTAATCAATACAAAAAGCGCAGCACCAAAAATATTTGAAGAGAAATACAGCCAAAGGAATTCAGAGATGGAAAATTTTATAATTCAAAAAATAAGAAGACAAAGAGGAAAAGTAGAAAAAAAGATCAGTAAAGGAGAAGTTAAAGAAATAGAAACTGAGGTTATGGAGTACCTGCAAAGTTGGGTGGAATGATACCAGGGTAATCCTATGGGCTAGACTTGTAAAGGCCCCAGGGCCATTAGCCTAGTACACACCTATGGACCTATGAACCTAAGTGAAGGATTCAGTGTAAAAAATCTAACTTAGAAAACACCACAGCAGCATAAAGCAATGGGCATCCAAATTAAGGAGAAACCAGTAGAATGGGATGCAAGTGATCAGTTGCCATATGAAGATATTTTGGACCATTAAGAAACCAGTATAAATGTTCACTTGAAGCTGGATAGCAAGGGAAGAAACAAGAAACTGTAGCAACTCTGACACAGTCAATGTTGAGGAGTGATAGGCCAGTGATTTCCCATATGACAGAGCAATGGATGACACATGATGAAATTGAAGAGAATGTGTCAAAGAAAGATGCAATACAAATTTCTATAGAATGCCACCATTAAATTGAGAACAAAAAATGTGCCCTCAGTTTAGAAGAAAATGAGCTAAGAGAAGAGTCGCTTGATTTAATAGACATAAATAGACATATTAAGATCAATGAAAGAAATAGACTGCAGAAGGTCAATAAAACCCCAAAAGTTAGAAGTTTGGTAAAACAACTGAACACAGTAATTAGGAATTTTCATAGAGATCCATGCGATATAACAGAAGTAAACAGGATACATTATTGTGCAGCTAAATGAATCTTCTTCTAGCTTTTCCCGGTTAGGGGTCGCCACAGCAGAGCACCTGTCTGCTCATGATTGGCAGTGGAGTTTTACAGTGTCGAGTTGACAGCCTGGTGCCCAACCTTCCACAGAAGGCACACACATGCACTCACACCTAGGGCCAATTTAGAGTGTCCAATCCACCTGCAGCATGTCTTTGGGATGTGGGAGGAAACCAGAGCTCCCAGAGGAAATCCACGTGACCACAGAGAGGGCATGCAAACTCTGCACAGAAGGCACCCCAGCCAAGGATCGAACCAGAGAACCTCTTGCTGTGAGGCGACAATGCTAACCACTGCACCACCATGGCCACCCATTGTGCAGTTAAATGAATAACAGATAAAATTCTACCACAAGAACACATGGTAGGAAGGGAAAGGAAGGGGAGAAATTGAATACCATCACGGAAAAATATAAAGCAATTAAGGTAAGAAGTGTCTCTGTTAGAAGAGTATAGAAGATGGAATAGATCAATAAAAATACTCAGAAAGATAGACACGATAAAAGCAATGAACAGTATTATAACCGATGAGGAGTTATCATGCACCATCACAAATAATAAACTAAAAATTTCAGCACAAGCAGAAAAACTTAGAAGATACAAAGATAAGTATAAAGGAAAAGTATAAACTAAGCAATTTATTGATGACCCAAAAACGCTTTATAGAAAATTGGGAAACATGGTAAAAGGAATTGCAAGACCACCAAAAAATTATAAATAGATACATTTTGGAGAAGTATTTATGAAGATCCTGTGGAACATAACAAAGATGCTAAATGGATAGAAGAAGTAAAAGAAAGAATATGAAGTTTAAAGGTACATGATATGAAATCGGATGAGGTAAAAGCCAGATAGATTGAAACAAAGTTAAGTAAAACCTCTAATTGGAAGCCTCTAATTGGAAAACCCCAGTCCTAAATGCAGTACCTAATTTCTGGTTAAAAGTATTAACATCTTTGCACAAATATTTAGCCATGAGTAAGAACTATTTATATGCACATCCCAAACACACACCAGCCCAGTTAACAACAGGAGAAACAATGCTCCTACTTGTGAGTCTGCAAGCTACCCTAAAAATTGCAGACCAATAACTTGCCTTCTGATGACTTATAAACTATACAATGGAATTGATGCCGACAGAGTTTATAGTCATTTAGAAGAAAACTTAATTATGGCAATAAAACAAAAGGGCAATAAAAGAAAGTTATATGGAACAAAAGGATCATTTGTTGTTAAATAAAGACATAGTGGAGAACTGTAAAAAGGGGAAGAATCTAAGTATGGTATGGATTGACTACAAAGAAGCATTTGACAGTATCCCACATTCATGGATAAAAGAGTGCTTAAAAAGTTATAAGATATATCTTACACTGATCAATTATATTACAGTGACCAGGAAACAGTGGCAAACCACTCTGCAATTAAGCCATGATAAAGGACAAATTATTACTCCAGGGATAAAAAGTCAAAGGGGGCTATTCCAGGGTGACTGTCACTGCTGCTATTCTGTCTTGTCTTTAACCCATTAAGCTGTCTACTTAACAGCTTAGGCCATGGCTTTAATTTGGCTCCTTGAAAATAACAAAAGTGTAAAGACCTTGGACAGGATTCACGAAGCCTCCGTGTAAGAGTTATAACTCATACACGGAGGCTGCAGTTAAACGGAGTGATGTCAGCATGCTCTGCATATTAATGAGAGCATGCTGAATCACACTGAAGGCCAACACGGTCCGTGTAAGACAGTAGGGGGCGTGTCCGTAGGCCGAGCCCTGTAAGCGGACACGCCCTCAGAAGAGGAAAAGTACCCAAAAGAAACACCCACGGAAATGTGAATAAACAGAACACAACACATGCCTCCACAGACTATGAACATAAAATAAATATAAATGAACAAGTTATACGTTTTTTTTTAAATTGTAAAGATGTTTAACCATGAGTGCACTCGTTTGCGCGGGTGTGCCCGTAGCGCAGCTACAGTTAGCAGTCAGTGGGAAAGCATATAAAAACTAAATATGCAAAATAAACCAGGAAGCAATAGCGTAGCGGTAGAGATGCTGGCTGCAGAGCAGGCATTCATGGGTCGAGCCCCCACAACACCAATTTTTTTTTTGCAAAATAAGCAGGAAACAAGTCCCTGACAAATATGTAGACATAAAACCACAACTTATGTAAAATGTAATGAAATAGCCCATTTATATTGAAGAAATGTGAGGTAACAAAAGAATAAAACATGCCAGATGTGCCCATAGATGAGCTACAGTTTAACGGGGTGAGTGCATCTGCCCGTAGATGAGCAGTGGTTTAACTGGTGCAAAATGAGTGCCCGTAGCTGAGCAGTGGTTTAACATGCTATATCTATGTGCCCCTAACTGAGCTGAGCGTAATATGCGTGCCGATAGCCAAATGAGGCTTAAAGCAGTGTACCCGTTTGCGTGAGCTGCGCACCGCGCAAACAAGCTAACCGACGGGCAACGTTGAGCAAGCCGTATCAAAACTGCCTTTACACAGACACACCCCTCAGCATGTCTAGACAGTCATGAAAAATAAAAAGCAGTAGCCAGGTTCGAACCCAGGATACTATACACCATAGTCAAGGTACAGAACCACTAAGCCATGACAGCAGTACCTAGAAATGCAATAATAGCTAATATATAGGAATTAATACAAACTACAACATGACAATGCAGGTTTACTGAAGTTTATACAATTCCAAAATGGCCAATCACAGATATGTGCAGGAAAAACGGACTATATAAGCCCCATAGGCGGGAATACACAGCATAAACGATTGTAGAACAGACCTGCAGGCAGAATGTCAGGAGTAGGAGAGGGTAGTCACTTTCAAGCACAGAGGTGGGGTGTTGAGGAGTCCAGGTACATGGCCTGGCTCCTAGTCCACAATCATGAGGCCCAACTCATGCAGGGCCAGGTCCTCTGGGGAGCATACAGGGCTGAGGCGTGGGACCGGTTGGCTCATGATCTCACCAGTGCCACAGGGATTCCAAGGACTGGTGAGCAGGTCCGTCACCACCATGCGGACCTGAAGAGACGCAAGCAGGACCAACTGAACCTTTGGATCCAGGAGGCCCGACAAACACCCAATGCCCCACTACTGAGTAAGTAACATTTAATTATGTATGTAAAAAATTAAACTAGCTGATATTATGGAGATGTGTATTCCAATATTACTTCATTTATATTACAGCTGCAGGTGTCCGTTCTACGAACTGCAGAGCCTATGGCGATAGGCTGGTGCGGTTGCGCCACCAGGCAGGTCAGTAATCCACTACCAGTAACTGTAAAGAAATATAAAAGTATGACAGTCAGCAAAAGAGTGCAGTGTAGTCAGTAAGGAATAAAATCTGCAAGTAACAGTGTGAAAGTGTATGCAAGCATTGCTTGATTACAAGAGTTTTCAGCCTGTAAGTGTAACCTAAACATGAAACTGTCCGACATATATCCTGAAATAAAAATGCCCTGCCTGTAAGAAAATAGTACACAACCTGCAGCAGGCTGAAAAGTATAGCTGCAGAAGATGATGAAATCACATGTGTGAAATATATCCCTGTGGAAATACTGAAACATGACAGAAGTGAGACTGCTGGAAAGGATTGTAATAACTACTGTTAAAACATGTCAATAAAGCCTAGAAGTACCATCCTGAATAGTAAAATGAAAGCAAGTGAGAGAGTGTGAGAAAGTGTCATGAATCCAGCAATACAGTAGTAATAACCCCTGAATAAAGTATACTGCAGTCAAGACAGAATGAAATGCATGTGAGATTCAAAACCAAACAGCGAAATATGTTCAAAGTGTTGCTGCATGTGGAATGTGTATCCCAAAATCTGGATATGTTGCTCTCAGTCTGAAATACGCAGATAGGATGATTGTCTAATATACCAAACATCCACACTTGTCTACAGCTATATAAAGCAAAAGTAGCAAGATGATGTAGCTGAACAAAGCTAGATATGAATGTGTATGAAGAACACTAAAATGTATATTGATGTTGCAGTAACAATCCTATCAGCAAGGTGAAATAGTTATCATATAGGAAACTGTAGTTAGAACAGTAGTGTGTATATAACTGTAGCTATTAGAAATGTACAGCATATGTATTGTTATTCGAAGGTGTTAATATTACTTTCTTTACCCCACCCTATAACCACATATAACCCATTCCACGTGAAAATGGTATGTGCAATCACAATTAACACCCCTGGACGTTTGTTCTGTTGGGTCATATATATTTGCATGTCCGTTGATGCATCTGCCCTGTTCATACATCCACACTTGATGGCCCGCTGCCATCAATTAACCCTGCATGTTGTTGGACTGTGTATTTCTGTTTAAATTATGTATGTGTTATGCACGCTGTTCAATGGTGTGAATATCTGGGTGTTTGGTTAATGGGAATACTAATGCATGCTTTTACAACTAATTGTGAATGGTGTTATATGTCACTAACCCAAACTGTCATGACATAATGCAAAACATAGGACGACAGGGAAGGCGGGTTCCAGCGGACTCACCTCTCCCACCTCAGCTGGCGAGTGCACCTGACACTAGTGCCGAGTCCGGACCCTCCTCCGGTGGCCCTGTGCCACCTGTGGGTGGAAGCGCTGCAGGGGATGGGGCTCACCCCCCCCCTCTGCAAGTGTGGCCAAAGGAGAACCACCACTCACCCTCCGTAGCGTCCGGACTGTGGTGCGTAGGGAGATTCGGGACTCTGTCCTTGAGCCCCTACGCCAGCTCGAGGCACGGGTGGCGCAACTAACGGGCATGCCTGTTGCCCTGCCTACACAGCCCCCAGCACAGCCCCATCCTGGGCAGTGAAGGAACAGTGGCAACTGCCTATGGGTGGGTATATCAGTTCCACTGTTGCCATCTGTGGGCTCATGGGCTCTGGATATCCAAACCTCCATCCCCGTCAATTGTGTAACCCCCCCACACATGTCATACACCGCCCCTGTATGCATCTTGTTTGTCTTGTCTGTTTACCTACCCAACCTACCTCCCCAGCTGAACCGAATTCCTTCACCTGACATACCACTTTTACCTGAAAAAAAAAGAAAAAAAAGGGCACTCTGTACCCACAAAAAAATTATGCCCCATACATAGCTGCCCATTCCGCACACATGTCCGCTGGACATGGAACCTGTCAATTACAATTGGCTGTACAACAGGTATTATTGTTGTCCTGACACCTCTTTCAGGGGTGGAAGGTTTCAAATGTCACACCAAATTACATACATATGCACAGCTGTTGCTGATGAAGAAATGGGCAGCTATGGGCCTTACCTACATCCCTCCTGCACATCCCAAGCTTGTTTCCCTACTGTCTTACCCTCTTTGTGACCCCTTTGTCACCACTTTCCTGTCTCCCCATTTTCATTTCTTTCAAAGAAAATAGTGCGGGTGTGCACCAGAGTAAGCACTGTTAAGCGGTTGTAACTGGGTGTACGCGGAGCTAACCGCCAGTGTGCATGCATGAGCTCCATGCAAACCAGCGCTAGCCCGGTTACAACTGCTTAAAAGTGCCTTAGTCACTGTGATTGACAGGTCCTGTACTCAGTTCAAAAGAAAAATAAACTCCCACTGTCAGTCCCGAACCCAGGACCTTGGAAACACTAGTCTGTACAACCTACCACTAAGCCATGACTCTTATACAAAAGCATTGTGCTAAAATAAATATAACATGTAAAAGTAGGGATGAATGTAAAGGGAATATAGGATGTGTAGTACACAAAGCATGTCATTTAAAATAAATGTCAAAACTACTGGATTTCCATAATAGTAGTGTGTGAAAAGAAACAGCCATGCTAGTTGGTAGCCTGTAGATAATAAGGTCAGTTAAAGTACATAGATATATGTATGCATATGGACATATATATATATATATATAAATATATCTATATATAGTTGTAGGAGTCAATGTGCATACACACTTGCTACAGGGAACATGAGAGAGGAATGGAGAATTGTGAATATACAACACAGCCTGAAGCATGAGAGAGATACTAACATTTACAGTCACAGAACACTGTCCACAGCATACCAGCATGGTCCCCGCCCTCACAATCTGAAAGGGCAATGCCTATCCCACATACCCTTTTATAGCACTGACCTAAAATCACAGTGAGAACTGCAATCAGTACACAACTGGCTGTATGCAATTAGCAAATGCTGGCTTACAATTGGTGCAGAGGCCATCACATGGACCTATGCAGATACCTACAAAAGCGTCCAGTGCTAACACTCCCCACATGCAATACATTCATTGCATTGTCTGTAAGCAGACAGCGGGAGAGCGAGAAGTGAGAGAGACAGAGAGAGCAAAAAAAAAACCAGACACTGTGACTCTGTAACCTGAAGCTGTCAGCACTGACAGTAGCAGCAGCAAGCAGAAGCTGTGGTAACACAACCAGCTGCGACAAACAGAGGTAATGCAAAGTAGCAGGTTAATAGTGTGCATACTGTGAACCCTCCAAATGTGTCATAGGTCTGTATCCATAGGTATGTCCATGTGATATGTTGTGTGTACGTAGTTCCTCCAAAAGGGGATGACCATACATCACATGTCAAGCAGTCATGCAGCATGTGTCTGTGCGTTGGCCCAGCAATGGCTGTAGTGACTGCTTTGAAATGTCAGCCAGGCCCAAAAGTCAGGATCAGCCCATCCCAAAGGCACACTGGCTGGGAACAAGTGTCTGCAGGTACCTGATGTCACTGCATATGCATCCCATACTGCATAATTCCATAGCGTAACAGACCAGGCCCGTTATGCATATGATGTGGTAATTCCCAGGGAAAGTCGAGGTGCCCCCTTAGTGGTGTGGGACCACTGTTGCTGTATGCCACTGTCCAGGTACATATCCTGTAGCACAGCCAAGATAAACTATCAGTGTTACATGCGGTGGTATGTACTCTCAGAGTGCCGGTAGCACACATCCAGGGGGACCACGAGGTCACAGTGATGCTGTGTGTTCTCCTCTGCTGAGGGCGGCCCTCACCGGGACATGTGCGATGATAGGGAGGTTACATCCAGCTGGGATAAATATTTCAAAGGTGGGGGAGAAGGAGGGGGGATATGTGCACCGAACATGTCTGCAGGATTGTTGCCAATATGCGTGTGTTTGGTGAATGTTAAGTAGGTGTGGATTAACACAGAGCATATCTGAGGCATGTGGTCCATATGTGTAACATAACTGAAGAAGGCCTTGTGGTCATCCATAGTGTTTGTGTCCATTTCCCTCCCAGAGTAGGCCTTGGCTGTTGTTATGACGGACTGTAGCATAGTACCAGTGCTGACCACAGATGCCTACCCTTAATGTGAATGTGCTCTGTCCTGCAGTAGCCTCCTGCTATTGTTATACAATCTGCCTCTGTCTGGGGTCCACCGGACAGGATGCCTAACCTTTGTGCATAGGGTCTGGGTTAGACATGTGTGTGCAAGTGTCATGCAATCCGCAGCATGTCCGTGGTAAGCATTTGCAAAGGGGTCAGCAGTGTGGCTTGTGGCTTCCACTGACCCAGTGTGCTGCATGGATACCATCTCAGTCCCAGCAAGTGAATAACTGTCTAATCACATACATATCAAAGTAGTCTACTGTGCTGGTGGTGGTGGTGGGATATGTATATCCAGGCCGAGTAACGTCTGTCCACATCACAGTAGTGGACGGTGTCCCACATACAGTACCTTGGGATGAACCCCAGAGTGAGGTTGTGCATTGCACCTGTCAGTGTGTGCTGACCGATGGGGCACGCTACTACGTTGTGTGGAATGTGGCAGGTATTGTTGCACAGGTGTTGGCTGAGCACTGATATCTGGCCATGTACCTGTGTATCCACCACGACACACACATGCAACATATGGGAGTAGTAGTATATCACTACACATGAGTATCATGTATAGTATGTGTGCCATATATTGCTGACATGGTCTGCTGATATCCTGTCTGTGTTCTCTTCCAGGAGATGGCGACAGCGTAACCCCACCTACTCTGTGGCGGAAGATGAGGAGATCCACCAGAGCCTGGTGCGGGAGTATGACATCCTGTTTTCCCGCACCAGTCAGAATCAGCAGGAGAGGGCCGCACTGTGGCAAGACCTTGTCCGTAGGGTAAATGATATTGGCACGCATAACAGGACATATGAGCAGGTAAGACATCACTGCAGTGATTTAATCCGAAGTGTCCAGCAGCGTGCATCAGATATCCACAGGCAACAGGTCGCCACAGGAGGTGGGGTGGCCACACATCCCCCCCTCACCAGACTGGAGGGGCTACTCCTAAAAGTTGTGGCTCCAACCCCGGAACACCAACAGCAGTACACCTGCATTATGATGGAGGCTGGTTCCACACAGCAGCACGACATGGAGCGTGCAGGTAATATGCCATATGTACACCTGACTGTTCTGTACACTGTATCATATGCAACATCAATGGCACAGATGTGCCCACTGACATTAATCTCATCATTTCTGCAGGTCCCTCCAGGGTTACAGCGAGACAGGCCATCCATGCTGGTGAGTGTGTTTAACATAACCTATAATAGTCCTGATAATGCTAGTAACAGTAGTGTAACTCAGTAGTGCTCTGTGTGTATACTGCAGGGTGTGCATGTGTGCAGGTGTGTCTGTGCCCATGTGTGCATGTGTGCAGGTGTGCCTGTGTCCACGTGTGCATCTGTGCATGTGTGCCTGTGTCCACGTGTGCATGTGTGCATGTGTGCATGTGTGCATGTGCCTGTGTCCACGTGTGCATGTGTGCATGTGTGCATATGTGCATGTGTGCCTGTGTCCACGTGTGCATGTGTGCATGTGTGCATGTGTGCATGTGTGTATAAGTGCATCGCTGGTAACAATGTCTGGAGACTGTAAACTGTGTTTCCTGTCTTCATCCCACAGGTTCTGAGGCTGCTCTGGTGACCTGCAGCAGGGAACCTGAATCCTGTGCCATGGTTACTGGTAATGATGATATATGTGTAATGGTACAGGAAGGTGTGTCAGGGTCTGCCATTGGTCAGCCAATTGACAGTACACAGCTGTCAAACCCATCATTGCGCACAGTCATCCTGCCTGCACATCCTTTGTCACCATTGTCCCTAGGTGATAGACCAGGGTAATGTGGTACCTGTGGCACATGCGTCCCCACACAGCAGCCATGGGCAGGGTCCTCCGATGGTACCACACAGACAGTTGCCCATCGGTTATCTTGGGAGCATCCGTGGGCGTACTGCCTCTGGCCGACGTGCCCAAAGAGGTCTGTCAACCTCAGCTATGTTTCGGACTGTCATGCAGGCTCAGTCACGTATGGAAAGGTACACCAGACAGGGTCTGAGGGAGCTCAGAGCATGTCGCACAGCCACGACAGACAGTATGCGTGACATTGCGGATGCTATCCGTAACTTCACCGATGTCATAGACAGACATTGTGGGGACATATTACAGCAGTTCCACAACCAGATGTCCATGAGCCAGGGCAATGGTGGGCGTTTGCAGCGTCGACGTGGCCATATGCCAGCAGCGGCAGCAGCTGGCAGTCGGCGCGGACAACAACAGGCTCGTGCATGCCCCCATAGTGCCAGCAGCAGCCCCAGCAATGCTGGGTCTGTGCTGTCATCAGAACACCCCACGAGACCACGTGCACGTGGCTCTGGACAGTCCCAACAGGGACATGTGTCCAGTCAACACACCCCCGCTTCTGATGACAGTACCCAGTCTGGCTTTGTACTGGATACGGTCCATAGCACCCCTGCCAGGCACAGGTACCGTGTCCGTGCACACAGACACTGATCTCTATGGCCTGCCAGGTGCAGTCTGTGGCTGTCCACCTACCCCTGTATATGGCAGCCATGAGGTGGAACTGTGTGCGTGCATACACACATGCGAAATGTTAACACTTAGGGCAACCACATACATGCACACACTGCACCAACACTGCCCCACCCTGTTCTGCTGCCCCCTCACCAACACACATACACACACATGTCAATTGGTGGTATCAGTGGCTGACTCAGGCATACCTAATCCACACCCTGTGCATATGATGACACTGTGCCACCTCCTGCAATCTCCAACATCATTGCGGGAACAGGTAAACACATTGCTGATGCACAGGGTGACTACATAGACGTGTATTAGTAGTATCATGTTGGTAACAGTACAGTGTGCTGCTATGACTGTGTGTGTACCCCAGCATGCCTGCTGTAGTAACTGTATGAATGTCCTGAATTTTTATCTGCACCCATAGTACATACCAAAGTATAACAGGTGCACATAATTGCATGCCGGTGGTAAGGTTGTCAACAGATAGCCGCATACATGGGTAGCACAGGGGGAAAGCTAACGCAAGTAGTGATATGCAATGGTGGACATGTATAGTAATGGTGGCAAAATGCCCACAACGACTATGCCATGTGGATGTTCGCGCATCTAGATATGTGTGCAGTACCAATGTAGTCCAGATCACAAATAAGATTGACATAATATCGGATCTACCATGGGCATCTGTGCTGCGTATTCCTGGGTACATGTTGATAGTGCCTACATATTTGCATTGTTACTTACTGTTATTGTTACCCCTTCTTTGTTGTATAATGCAGTACTTCCAGCCCTGTGTACTGTAGCTTTGTTTGCATGCATGTTCGCTTGGGGTCCCCTGGAACACTGCTTACACCTGCAATGCAGAGTTACAGTGCTTCTGTAGACTGCTAGTGACATCTGCATAGCGTACCATATGTATGTCAACCTTACACATGACAGAACGTCACTGTCTGTCCTGTACGCATGTACGTTGCCTGTGACACATTGCACACGCCTTACCTGGCATTTACCCACGTGTGCAGTCATATATGTCAGTGCTATGAAACAGTGGCAGTCCACCCACCCATACACACCTTCAGTATGTTGTTACCCATTGGCCCTATGTGTTGGTACTCACCATGGCAATCACACTACTAGGTGGCATGTGCAAAGGTAACCTGTGAATCGCCTCTATGGTCCAGTCGTGGTTTATGTGAGTCATGTGTCATTGTCACAGCTGCCACATGTATGCAGTCAGCCATCACCCTTGGCCAGGAACGTACAACACATGTGTGGGATGCCACCACACAGCCAATCTGGGGACTGGTCTCTCTGAACCCAGTAATGCCATGCCCTGTCAGGTGGCATGTCATATATACTGCGTCCAGGACAAACATCAACCCCAATCCCTGCTGCTACTATTGATAATACCCCTGAAGATGTTCCTGATAGCTTTGACCAGTCCTTTACTGAGACATTGCAGGCCCTAGCTAGCCATCTACCTCCTAGCTCCCCTGGTCCTGAAAGCAGCACTCCTAGAAAACTACTTGCGTCCAGCTGCCAACCAGTCGCCACTTCACTTCTCCGTACCTTGATTGTAACAGTGAAACCCACTACACTTTCTGCTGATCAACTCCCTGCCGAGTACCTATCAAAACCAGATGATGCTATTGCTTACCCCGTCTCAAAGGTAATCAAAGGAACCATGTTAGAATCTAACTTTCCCACCATCTGGAAAATGTCATATGTAATCATACTTCACACAGGAGGCAGCTCTACTGAAGTCTCCAATTATAGGCCAATAGCTATACTCTCTCCACTTGCAGAGATTATGGAAACTTTCGTCATAGACAAGTCATGCACCACCTAATCCAAACTCGCATTATGGCAGACACTCAGCATGGCTTACATCCTCATCACAGCACTACGTCAGGCCTCCTAGCCTTTACTAACACCATAAGCCATACTTGCAACATTAATTATATATCCACAGCCCTCTTTTTGGATAATTCAAAGGCATACGATATGGTTGATCACCAACTTGTACTCCACACCCTGCACAGACTGTCTAGATACTGGAGCCTTCCAATGGTGTCAATCCTACCTGCATGGTCGACAGCAGGTCGGCCTCTGGCAGAACAAACCCTCTAACCTTCTACCTAACACCCTCAGAGTACCACAAGGCTCTATCCTAGGGCCCTTGCTGTCCTCCATCGTCATTAACGACTTATACTGTCATCCCAAAAGTCAGCTGTATCCAATATGCTGTATACTCTACTCTGATCTGCTCAGCCACATCTCCAGTAGAGTTATGGTCAGCTACCCAGACCACCTTTAATACAATAGCAAACTGGCTTTCTGAACATCGCCTGATCCTAAATCCCAATCAAACTAAACTGCTGTTATTCCACCAACACGTAGGTCTACCACTTTCACCGTTACCATAACATCAACTGATGGCACAATAATCTCCCCTGACCCATCTCCGAAACTATTAGGTGTCATCATAGACAATAATCTCATATGTGACATACATGTTAACCAGATTAGCAAAGCCATCAATAGAAAGCTAGGGTCACTTTACAGAATTAAAGCCTTCCTAGCCCCTCCAGCTAAAGGTGCCATAGCTCACTCACACCTTGTTTCAGCCCTTCTGTATGCATCCCCTCTACTCTCAAATATGAACAAGACTGTCCTTAACAAGCACTCAATTTGCTACAACCACATTGCCAGGTTTGCCACTGGCCCACCTTTTAGGACACATCATTGCATCAATCTAAATCAGCTTGGTTGGCTTGCAATACCCAGCCTAATACAGTATAACCAACTGATTATGGCCTATAAAATCCTCTATAATCCAGACAATACTCCTGCACTTAAATTATTATCACCCCCTATAACAATCCTAGACCGCTTTGATCCTCTAACAAAGTACTACTTCAGACTAGCAAGTTTAATAACACAGCTGGTGATTCTCTCTTTGCAAACCCTGTAAGTAGATCCTGGAACTCACTTCCAGCTGATATTACCCTACTGTCCACCTTAGGTCATTTAACAGTAGACTCAAACAACATTTGTCACGTAACTGGCTATGTCAATGTATCAACCCTGGCTAACTTGAATGTGTAACTTCTGTGAACCACTTTACTGTGTAATTTCAATTTAATCCTGGCTTGTGCTCAGGTCTAACATTAACCTGTGGAACATGTTTGACTTGCTTACTTATGTAATCTCTGTAAATAATCTGTTTGTACTATGTAATGCTAGTGTTATGTAATGCTGTATCTGCTACCCTCGTAGCTTGTCTCCACGGGCCTCCCCTGGAAATGGACATGCATCCAGTTGGGCTCTCCCAGTCAAAAAATGTAGGATAAATAAATAAATCAATACAATATATTGCAGTGACGACAATACCAGTCAGACATTGACACACACTGACAGCATGCTGAACACACTGGGGCATACGTGGGGACTCAGACTAGCAGCCTGCCTGGGCATCACACACCTCCGCAGCTGGCACACAGTCATATGTTCTGTCGGAACAGAGCACATGCCACACATGGCACGCACATCCCCTGTGCCACACACTCACAGTCTGTAGGGCTACACAACACACCTGCTACAGACGTGTCAGGTACCTGTCATGTGTGCTGCACTGGGGTCCCACTCAACAGGCTGTATCTGGTGAAGGTCACAGTGATATGACTCAGGGGCACTATGGTCCACCACAGCACATATGCATACAGGTCAGACAGAGGCATGGACAGATATGACTCACTCATTGACCATGCCAGTGTGGCTGCCTGGGACATACCTCTCTGGACTACATGATAGGGAACATAGAATGGATCTCTCAGCATGTGGCACAGGCCAGTGTGAGCCTGATGTTGGTTGCCAACATACCCTCACCAGGTATTCTACCACTATATGTGGGAAGGCTGTTGTATGTCTACATTATGCTCAGTCTCCACTGTCATTCATAGGGTATCCACTGGCTGTCAATGTGCGCTTACATGCTAGGGAAGCCACATTGATGTGCATGGGTCATCTTGCACATGACACCCATGGCCCGATGTATAATGGCAAGGCTCCTTGGTACACACATACTGCCTTACGCTGCAGGACATGGTTTACATAGCGACCTCCGTGGGTATCACACAGGTTAGGACACTAACAGTGCTGCTACACAACAACAGCAGTGTACACCGGAGGATGCATGCACCAGACACTGCCCTCAGCACGGTGAACTGCAATGTCTGTGCAGTACCGGAGTCATGATTCATGGCTCACAGGTGTTACCCATCACTGACAGGTTATGCCCCATACCATGCCTGTCGTCCCCTACACATGTAACACACATGGATAGGGAGGTGGTATCCCAAGGTAACACAGATACACACACCTCCAGGTTGTTGGCACAGCACAAACCATCAGGGCCTACTCATGTGCAGCTGACAGTGTGTCGGACTGCCATCTGGTTCATAGCCTGGCACACACAACCCTCACATACACAGGAAGACCACCTATCCTCCATAACAACACCGGCAATATGACAGTCTCATGAACTGTGTTTATAAGGCCGTACTGCATCCAGCCGAACATTGTGTGTGAGCATTACTGTAGCTACAACACTCTAGTTGAAGAGTTCACAGCATGTGGTCACCGAATTGCAGTGGAATGACATGTTACCACTACCACAACAGGTGGGAACATGCAGCACCTGTACATCGACTACATGTACACTATATGGCCCGGACCAGATGTGTATCCCCTGCTGTAGGTCTTGCACCATAGACACCCACACTGTATAGGGACATACCACGTGCGGACCCTGCACAGTAAGACACAGTCATATTGGTATACATTGCTAATACCATTTATCCACGAAGCATGTGTCAGACATGGTAACTACTGCAGGTCACAGGTATTTATGTGTATGTGTCACACACATACATCATGTGTGCAATGCCATTGCTGGGTTAGGCAATGGCATGCATTGTTATGTACAAACACCCACACAAGGTCATACTGTGTGACACAACCACACGTGACAGTTGTGGGTTACCAAAACATGCCTATCTGTACTCTGACAATGGTAATAGACACAGTAGCAGAGCACACTATTGGCATTACTAGCCAACTAGCCCTGTTTGGCTGTGCTGATAGTGTGGTGACATCCCCTGTGTTTACTGGGGGAGTATGCAGCATCTGGTGTATTGTAATATTTGCCAAAAGGATCTGTTCCCTCACACTTGCATTTACACACACCCTACTAACCCCACACACATGCACACTTGCCATTTGCAGAATTCATTCCCCTACATAACTAAGTCATGACACGTGAGAGGGACGCATTAGCAAAGCGCACTGTTCGGTTTGCTAGATAGTTCTTCGTCTCTGGCTATACTTATACGGTGCTGACAACATCAGTACTTTGAAAGGGTAATTGTGCATCAGGTAGTGTGATCACCTGATTGCCAAAACTAACATGTTTTTCATACGGAAATGCACACACACACAAACTCCCCACATGCAAACACACACACATGTCATTTACAGGTTTCAAACTCCTACCTAACTACATTACGATACGCAGGGGAAACGCATTAGCAGAGCTTGCTATTCGCATTACTGGGAGGCTTCCCTTCTCCCGCTGTACTTATAGGGTGCTGACATCATCTGTGTTTAGAAAGGGGAGTGTGCATCCTGTAGTGTGTTCTACCAGTTGCCAAAAGGAACATTTCCCTCATACATATCTACACACACACAATAATCCCCTCTCCAAACACACACACTTAGCATTTGCATGATTCAAGCCACTACCTAACTCTGTTATGACACTTGAGATGGATGCATTAGCAGAGCGCACTATTCACATTACTGGGAGGCTTTCCTTCTCCTGCTGTACTTATAGGGTGCTGACATCATCTGTGTTTAGAAAGGGGAGTGTGCATCCTGTAGTGTGTTCTCCCAGTTGCCAAAAGGAACATTTCCCTCATGCATATCTGCATACACACAATAACTCCCCCATCCAAACACACACACTTGGCATTTGCAGGTTTCAAACTCCTCCCTAACTACATTACGATACGCAGGGGAAACGCATTAGCAGAGCTCGCTATTCGCATTACTGGGAGGCTTCCCTTCTCCTGCTGTACTTGTAGGGTGCTGACAACATCTGTGTTTAGAAAGGGGAGTGTGCATCCTGTAGTGTGTTCTCCCAGTTGCCAAAAATAACTTTTTCCTCATACATATCTGCATACACACAATAACCACCCCCCATCCAAACACACACACTTGGCATTTGCAGGATTCAAACCACTACCTAGCTAGGTTATGACACTTGAGACAGATGCATTAGCAGAGCACGCTATTCGCATTACTGGGAGGCTTCCCTTCTCCTGCTGTACTTATAGGGTGCTGACATCATCTGTGTTTAGAAAGGGGAGTGTGCATCCTGTAGTGTGTTGTCCCAGTTGCCAAAAGGGACATTTCCCTCTCGCAGCCTTTCACACACACAAACCCCACTCACCCACACACACTGAGCATTTGCAGGATTCGAACCCCTACCTAACTATATTATGACACCTGTGGGCGACGCATTAGCAGAGCGCACTATCCGAATTACTGGGCATTTGTTCTGCACCTGTAGTATTTCTAGGGTGCTGACATCTTCATTTCCACAGAGGTTTGTAGATGTCGTACTACCTGTCAGGTGGGGGATAGCATATATATGCATTTGCATCCACCTACATCAGGGTCAGATATGCACATCGCACTGGCAGGTTATGTTCTATACCATGCTTTGGGACCACAGGACCTGTAACACACAACACAACCAGTCCAGCACACCACACTCACATCCAGGAAACACACTTAGCTTCCCTGGGAACAGTGACAGGATATGCAGGTATTCACATACACCATTCCAGTTGTTAACATCAGGTACAGGCATATTGTGTGTGAGAACTACTCAGGCCTCTGCCACTTTACCCTACCACCACTACAATTTGTGGGTCCATGTGCTATGGCAGAACCACACACCACAGCCACATGGGTTAATACGTATTGCACCTGTCCATCTGCAACGTGGGTACTCACTGTTCCACACCAGAGGTAGACCACCATTGTTGATACCTGCCCATGTCCACCTTTCCCTGGACATCCATATCTCATCTCCACCACCAGGCAAGGTTGTCACTGCACACAAACTGTGTTTAGCACAAGCAGTCCCTACACTTGTGTAGACTAGGGTGGATGACTTCAGAGGACCCATGCTGGAGGACTATACTGGCCACTCAGCATAATCCTTGAAACTTGCATCCTATGAGCATGTGTACAGTTTGCATTGGTCATGCTATCCCACATATACCCATGACTGCTCCACAACAAGACACCTGTCAGCTGTACACCGGCCATATATGCGCCATTCAACAGACAGAGCGGCCTACTACATTGCAGAGCTGTAGCCCACAGAGGGAGGACATCTGTGGACGGTTCCAGCACGGCACTTCATTCACACATACTCATTACAACACAGCGTTGACAGTGGAATCGTCCAGAGAATGCAGGTAGGGCTCCCCTCAGTCTGTTATTGATGGACACCTACTGTCAGAGATCCTCAGCAACCCTCTCACAGCACACACCGACAACATGGCTGTGGCTTAGCACATTCAATCCCTGAGACCTCCATGGTGCTCCTGCTTGACAGAGGCACAGCTCACTAGCCTCACATGTCGCCTTCTGTGACCTACTTTACAGTGGCATGGTAGCCTACTATCCTGGGGATGCAGATGCCAAGCACACTCTGGCTGAGCTGCCATTCCCTGGGGCAAGAAGCCTAGTAATGGCCTCTACACCCATATGTTCAATTGTTGGATGCACAATATTTGTTGTGCTGTTCTACTGTTTGCAGGTCTTTATTGCCATAGCATTCCCTGTTCCTATGACCAACTTGTGTATCTGTGGCAGATGTTTGCATATGACGGCGATCCACTATATCACTTATGTCTCTGTGGTCATTTACTGTGTGCACTGGGCTGATTGCTGTGTTGTGGTTGGTTCCTGGACTGACACGTACAAGTATCAGATATGTGTGGCCAACTGCTACACAGAGATATGGCCTAAGTGTGTGAGCATGCCCAGTTCAGCCTTTCCATGGCATGCTGTCTGACATATGCCTCATTTATCAAAGTGTGCGAGCATGCCCAGTGTGAGCTTTCCATATGTTGTACTCTGAAGTCGAACACATATTTGGGTGTGTGTGACCTTCGTCATTATCACACATTTATGATTGTGTGCTGGGTGTCATGTTGTGTACTAACTGGCCAACTGCTTCGTGTCTGCCACAACAGGGATTATACTGTGCCTGCAGGAACTGCATGGGATACTTTGCAGACAGTTCTCAACATACTTTCATAATGACCTAACACTGTAGTACCGTATAGTGTACTGGTTCGGTATTTCACTGTAGTGGACAGTATCCTGGGCTTTAGTCCTATCACTGCTTGACATCTTCATAGTGAGCACGACAGACTGTGTAGGGGCCAGTTGTGCACATATGACCATGTTGCAATATGTTCAGATATGGACTACCTACACCAGGCTCGTCCAACATTGCTAGTGTATTCCACAACATGGGTGGACATTGGCAAACACTAGCGATGTTCTGTAGGCCATTGCTGATGGTAGTCACAGTGTGTGTTTGTCCTTCGACACACATTGTAACTGGAGTTTGCCATTACATATGTCATGGTTGGTATACTGTGCCTCTGTCTACCTCTGACATAACAGTGATACCCAGGGTAGCCTACCATCTCCCATACACTCATCAGGATGCCTCTTGAGGGGTGTCGATATGTGGCACTCTGGCTGACCTGTACCAGGGGTTTACTGCAGTGTGGGGTGCCTTCTGTGTTATGGATCATTCTGTACAGCTTGTCCTATGTATGTCAGTGCTGGGGTTCAGGTCTCTCATGTGCATAGCTCACTGCCATTCAGATTGTACAAGGTGCAACATGTTCATTCATTCCAGGTTGGACATGGCATCATACATCAGGCACAGCTTTCCTGTAGCCGGGAAGGATGGCAGTGTGTGGGGCTGCAGTTTGTTTACTCAGGCAACACATGGCATCTGTTCAGGCTCTTTGCTACCCCTGGTGGGTACTGTTGTGGACTTTACAGTTGTTGGAGGTGTCTGCTGCGGTATATCCCACAAGGGCTATTGTAGTCAGTTGTGATGCTGATGGAGGATGGCTGCAGAGCCAGCGTGATTTCCCCTTAACTACATCTGCCAGCCTTCATGTTTGGGTGGGTATATGGTACATGTTTCTGCGAACACTACAGACACATGTTTGTCCAGTGCAGGTTATTTATCACCTTTTGTACCCAGGTCTCACATTGCATGTTAGGTGCCTCATGGGTTAACACCTGTGTGGTATTTTGTGGGCACTTACTGTATATCCACAGTGGTTGTCTATACACATTTCTGCGATTAGCTTGCTGACTTGGCTATGGCTACAGTTGTTTGTTTGTGGGTGGCCCTTTTGTGGGTTTCTTGTGTCAGCTGGGGGTCGGATACGGTGGGCTGTTTGTACTCCTCTGCATACATGCTCAGTCACAGTCCTTCCATGTTGGCCTATACCTATGGGACATGTATACAGAACGGGGGGGGGCAAGACCAGGCCTTGTGGGATGCCACTCATATCCGCTTTGTAGTCTGGCATGGATGCAGCATGTCTGACCATGTCAGTTCTGTCCTTGGTCTGCTTTGCAACCCCTCTACTGACATAGGGGTATATATTTATGCTGGTGAACATATCCATACTGAACACGTACGGTATGGTCTAGAAGCATGTGCACGGTCTAGCTACGCTGTGTGGACCACATAGCCCTCATCACTGACCTTAATGCTGCTTCAAATGGGTCAGACATGTTTAGGGGCCGGTTCTGCAGTTACAACAGCCACAGTGTCGGGTCCGGTATCAGTAGGTCCACATTAGCCTTCTGTCTGCGGTACATACTGATCCTTTCCATAGCTGTGCAGAACAAGCTTGTCAGGATCCTGGGGTGTTAGTTTGGAGTATCCATTCAGGCAACCCCTTTGTTGTGATGGACCACTGTTGTTGTACACTGCTCTTTGGGTACATACCCTGTGGTAAGGCTGACATTGGCCAGTAGTGTGATTTTGCATTCCATTACTCTTGGGGTCCATGTTGGCCTCAGCACAGGACACCATCACATACCTTTGCTGCTGTGTGTTCTGCTTTGCAGATGATGGCTGTTACCTCAGCATCTGCAATGTCAGGGGACCATCTGCTGGGATAGGTATTTTGCACTCGGGGGGGTGTTTGCACTGCACCTGACAGGTTGTATGTTAGCAATATGTGTGTGTGTTTGGTATGTTGTTTGTAATATCTGTGTGATTCGGAGCATATCTGTGGATCCCCAACATGGTTCCTACCATCAGTTGGGTAAGCCTTGTGATTATCCTTAGTGTCCTGTACGTGTTGTATCTTCATAGGTTCATGGGTTCATAGTAGGCTAGACACCCTAGGCCATTGGTAAGCCTAGCTAGAGTGTGTGTGTCTTTCGCCACCCCTTGCTATGTTCAATTATGGCCATTTATGAGGTTCTTCACTGTGCCTCTGTCTGGTCGTGACACAGTGGGGACCCCCAGTATACATGTACGGTCATCCATCCACTTGGCAATATTCCTGTTGAGGGGTGCCAGTGAGGGGCTCTGCCTACCATGGATCGGGATCCTGTTTCTGGGTGTGGGGAGCCTATGGGTTATGTATCTGTCCCTCCAGCACATCTTATTTCATTATGTGTTGAGGTTGACATCTGTGACTCTCACAGCTCCAATGGCTTTGATTTCCTGTGGTGTAGCATGTCCATTACTCCTGGGTTGGACATGGCCTGGTACAACAGACATACAATGCCTCTGTGTAGGCAGTGTATGACTGCAGTCAGCTGGGGTATCTACAGCCAGGCAGCATATGACATATATTTCGCACCCTTTATCCTGTTGGTGGGGTAACTATGAGGTCTTCCAAACCACTGCAGATGTCACATATGGTACATCCCATATGAGTCATTGTACTAGATTATGGGTCTGATAAGGGGACAGTACAGCAGCACAGTGACCCCTGTTGATGTTGGTGAGAATCCTTTCATGATACGGTGTCCAGTATCAACAGTCTTCATAGCCACATTGGCATTGTGGCTGTCACATGACAGATTAATGTCGACCTGTGTCCCTAGGTCCCTGATGACTCCTTGCATACATAATGGTTTGACACCTATGTGGTACTTTGTGTACCTTGTCTGGTATTTGGTGGGACATCCATACTGTCCAGTGTCTTCGGATGTCTGGGTGGGGTTCTTGTGTGTGAGAGTGTGGTCTGTCGCATGCTACAGACTGTACAGCAGTTTTGACTACAGTTATGTGCACATGGGTGGTGTCTGCTGCTTTGTGCATTGTCAGTTACCTGGCTATATGGATGTCTGTGCTGCATATGTATACTCCCCCTCCTTTGATTTCTTGGTGCAGGTGTTGGGGCCATAACACATGGTTTGTGGTATAACCTAGTAGTGCTGGTGTGGTATCACTAGGCCTGCAGCAGGCTTCTGTCACTGGACAGGCATCAATGTTCTCCATAATGGGAAGTGCCTCAGGGGCATGCATATTGCAGTTTACACATCTGGCATTGGGCAGCATTACCCTTATGTTTCCTACCACTTATGTTTTCTAGGGTGGTGGGTAGTCTTTTTGGCCTTGCCTACATACGGCTCTATGGAGGCGGCAAAGGCCTTATCCAGTATCCAGACACACACAGGTAACAGCTGACAGCCACCCCTGTAACAGCAGCATGGCTTGTCATGCTTGACATCTCAAGCGGACACACATTACACCCTCTTGGACTGACAGCTGTAACTGTGCCAGCTGTTAAACATGACCATTCTGTGTTTGTACTGTGGCATCATTCTTGGTGAGAGTTGGATGCTGCACACAGCCAGTGTCATCTCGCCCTGGGGTACATACTCGGAGGGACCATACATGTCTCATTTGTTGTTGACCAGGGAGGTACATCTCAGGTAATTCACACCAGCATGGACATTGAGTGCATCATATTTCTGCTTGCTTTGGGGTGACCTGCGTACTTGTGTTACGTGGCATTTTGTGGCTACCTACAAGCAGCTTACTCTACCCTTTCCCGTGTTCAGTCTGGTGAGTGGGACAGCTGTGTTTCTGCCTATACAGACACCTATTACGACTGTATCAGGCATTTGTTTCTCCTTCGGGCCTGTGACTGTTTGGCACACCAGCTTTATGTACTATGTTGCATGTGCTATGTTTGAAGGTTGTGGTTGCTTGTGATCTACTTTGGAGGCGTCTGTTGGTGTGGTGTGTTTGTAATTGAGGCCTCCAGGAATATTTGTCTGTGTTTATGTGTTTGGTTTACAGTTGTGGTAGGTCTATGTGGGACTGGGTTTGTGGTGTATGTGGTTACCTTCTCCTCCTGACTAGTGTTGACAGTACTGGCTTGTTGGAGCTCAACCTCTGCTTTGGATACATGGATGCATCTATCACATATGTTTGTATTTATTCGGGGGTGTTGTGGTTGTCTGTGTACTTGGTACTGGTGTCACATTGCCTCTGGATTCATAGGTTATACTTGTTGTGGCTGGACTTAGTGGATTGTATGTGCGGACATATGTTGTTGCCATACTACTGGTCAGTGATTACTTCCCTTTTTATGTTTGCTCTATCATGTGGTATCTTCCTCATTCTCTTGCATGGTTTGGTAATAGCTGGAGCCCAGCATGCCAGATGTCTGCGTGTATGGCATTGTGTGTTGTTGTTATTTGTGATTGCATACTCCAAGCATTCCTGGCTGTGTTCACGGAATGCCTGTATAACATGTTCTGTGGTGTGTCCCATGTTCTGCACTTGCACAGGGCCTTTTGTGGATTCAACATTGGTTTTGAGGGCTGCAACCTATACTTTACACATGTTTTTCACTGTGGTATTCTGGCCAGGGACTGGGGTCGGGTGTGTATTTCCAGTGTGCTTACTCTATGGTCTTGTCTTACCAGTGAGGGGTACACTTCTCATCTTGCCATCCAGTACACATGTTGCTGATTATCACATCCAGTATGCTTACCCCTCTTGTGGGGGTAGAACATTGTTCCTGGGCAATTTGGTTTATGGAATCTGGGTAATTTTCCCCTACTGTGTTGGTGCTAGTACGATGCTACCGGTGTATGTCTGGGTATTTTCAGTCGAGCAATATAATGTGGTTTGGGGGGCTTGATATATTCATGTATTCCGACATAGGCCAGGTGATGTTCCTGGTATTAGGACAGTGGTCTGCAAAAGGCTATCTACTGCGAGGCAGTTTTAGCCATTGGTATTTGACCATGGCTATTCCATGCTGCTTCTTGTTGTGGTACCAACATGGGGGTGTGGTTATCCTTGCCATTTCTTGCTAGTCACCCTCCTTTTGTAGCTTGTTCCATGTTTTGCGGCTGTACAGCACAGTATGAGGTGTGACCTGGTAGTGCTAGGGTGCTGCTGTGAGCCTTGCCCAGTTCTCTATTACAGGACTGGTATCTACATTCTCCTTACTGTGTGCATTTACACTGCACACATCTTGCTGTTTGTACATCTGTCATAGTATTACATTTAGGTTCCTATCCCTTGTAGAACCTATGAGGTTGGGTGTGTATTTTGCGACTTACCTATTCAGGGCATGTTGTGGGTACTGACAGCCTTTGCCAGTATCCATGGGGCATGGCATGCTAGGTGCATGCCACCCCTAGCAGGTGGTGCATCATGTCAAACTCCGCATATCTTCCCAGCCTGTGACACATTGGCTCCCCTTTGACTGACTGCATTACTTCAGCCAATTATTGTACTTGATCTTCTTGTCTTCATAGTGTGGCATCATGCTTGGTGAGGGTGAGATGTTAGGCAGGGTCTTCATGTTTGCATATACTAGATGATGTTACATTGCTTGACACATGGCAATCATGCCTCAGGTGGTGCTGCAGGGCTGCCTCTGTCGGATGCACATACTACACTCCCTGTACATGTTTGAGAGCAGGTTGTGTCATGTTAGGCATCCCTGTTACTATATGAGTGAGTTAGAGGGGTATCATTCCCAGGGTTCCTACTGTGCCAGTGTATGTGCTATGCGTTGCCTCTTTGCCAAGGCCAGGGCATACTGGGCACGTCTCCTTCTGCCTACTGGGGCAGGCTCAGGTTGTTCCTCCTCCGAGTCACGCTCTGCCTGTGATGGCCTTGGCAATGGTGGGGGGCTGTTTGGCCCGGCCCTATGCTGGTCCTGCTGCAGCTGTTTTCGCAAGATCATATTATGTAGCATAGCGCATACCATGACAATTTGGGTACATGTAGTTGGTGTGTACTGCAAGGCTCCACCAGATGTGTCCAGACACCGGAACCGTGACTTGAGCAGCCCAAACACATGCTCTATCACATTACGTGTTTGTGCGTGTGCCTCATTATGGCGTTCCTGTTCAGGTGTGTGTGCGTTTCTGATGGGTGTCATCAGCCATGGCTCCAGTGCATAACCTGCATCCCCCACTAGGTGTCTGTGTGGGATGTCCCCATTGGCAAATGTCTGGTACAGCTGCGTCAAATGCCAGATGTGGGAATCGTGATAACTCCCAGGGCAGCCAGCACACACATTCATTATTATGCCCTGGGCATCACACATGACCTGGCAGTTGATGGAGGGGAAGCCCTTGCAGTTAATGTAGGCCCTACCCCGCTCACCTGCTGGTGCTTTGATGCATATGTGCGTGCAGTCTATAGCACCCAGTACCTCAGGGTATTCCGCTATTTGCTGGAAGAGACGCATATTGCTGGCCAATACCTCACGGGCATTGGGGAAATATACATGATCACCGACATGTGCTGACATGGCATCCAGGAACTGATGTAGTACCCTGGAGGCTGATGCCTGTGATATCCCCATCATATCGCCAATTGGTCTCTGGAAGGTACCTGTTGCTAGTATTCTTAGGCCAACACATACCTTGGTTTCCACTGGGATGGGTTCCCCTCTGTTGGTTCTGTGTGTGAGGCGTGGCCTGCACAGCTCAAGAATCTGCTGCAGGAGCTCTCTGTCCACTCTATAGCGCTCTACTATCTCCAGCTCATGTAACCCGTGGTAGGTGACCCTGGGCCTGTACACTCTTCTCCGTCTCCTCACTGTGGGTTGTCTGGCACCATCTGCATTGTCACCACCCTCAGCAAGTCGCCTATGTCTCATTATGACAGCTATGGCAGCCCCTAACATTTCTGCTCTGAGTTCAGCTTTTTCAGTTTTCACTTCTATTAGCTTACTCCTGTCTTGCAGTGTCTCTTAATGGAAACATCCTGAACTACTGTTTGCAGAGTTTTAAGTGCTGGGCTGGGCTACTATTCTGCCTGTGTAATTGCCTGCTTCTAATTGTTTTCACTTGCTAGCTTCAGCAGTTATCCCTGCTAGCTTCCTATTAATTCTGTTGCTTCCTTTTTCCTTTCTGTTTCCTCAGGGGTGAGCAACTTGCATACTATCTGAAACATGCTCACAGTGGCTTACACGTGCGCACACGTGCTTACACGGTTAAGAATCTACTTATTCAGATTTAAACGTGCGTACACCCGTGCAAACACCGTTACACATCTGCCAACAGCCTCCAACATACTCAGACTGCCTTACACGCGTGCTCACCCGTGCAAACAGTGTTAAACATCTCCCAACATGCTCCCACATGCTCACACTGCCTTACACGCGCGCACACTGCCTTACTCGCGCTTCATGGCACGCACACGTGTGCATGCACGGCCAGCAAGAAACTTTGGTGTAGGTAACAGTGTACACCTTCCATTTCTTGACTTTCCATGACTTATCTAGTGGCACACCTCTTTCCATGATCTGTGCCTGTCATCTGTCATGTTACACTGGCCTCCAATGAACTGCATTTCTTTCTACCATTCCCCCCTGTGATGTCACCTATCTCCTACTCTATTCCTCCCCCTTTTGTATCTCTTACACTACTCAGACTGTGCTCATTTAGTATGTGACTGTGAGATCCAGTATCCTAACCCTCATTTACATGAGATTTCCTACTAATGTTTAGTTACATGTCTTAGACTCAGCTTCCCCCCTTAGCAACCACCACACGGAGGCCATGTTGGTTTTGGTCTGCTGGTCCCTGCATTGTCATTCCATGTATTGCATGAAACCCACATTTGTGGGTTTATAACCTTCTTTTTTATCGTTTTATACAGCACAGCCCATTTGCGCGGGGCTGCGCTGGGTTTAAACATCGGCGATTGCCAAAAAAAAATCATATTTTTAATATTTTTGCATCGGGTTATCTTGCCAATGGCCACATATTTGACCATTGGCATGCTGCCTGAATCATATGCAACCTTTTTTTGGAGCTGACATCGCTCCGTTGTGGATTTTGCAGAAATGTACTCAGTTGTCAACTGAGTACATTTCTGCAGCTAAAACGTCTCCTACATGGACTGGTTTCTGCTTCGTGGATCGCTAATATACCTCATTTGCATACCTTTCGGATGCAAGTGAGGTATTTAGCATGTCCACGCCCAGTCCGTGTAAGAGACGTTTTAGCTGGTCTCTTACACGGAGTTTAGGGCTGTTCCTGGATCGCGAGGCTTGCATGGAGTGTTGCACGTCTCTTACACTCCGTGCAAGCCTTCGTGAATCCTGCCCCTTATCTTCTCTTTGCCAAGGATTTAAAATTGTATAGCTCATCAGATGAGGAACTGAAACACAACTGCAAGTAGTCAAAACTGTTTCAAATGATATATGAATGTAATTTGGTCTTGATAAATGTGCAAATGCAACCTTTAAAGCAGGAAAACTGCAGCATGAAGAAAATGTCAGTTTGGGGTAAGAATGTAATATAAAGTAACTTGAACACGAGAGCGTGTATAAATATTTGGGGATTGATGAAGGATCAACAATAAAACATGTACAGAAGTGAATAAAACTTAGAAAGTAATATTTTGAAAGACTTTAATTCTGAAAACAGTATTGACATCTAGGAGCAAGATCCAAGATATAAACCAAGTTGCTCTTCCTGTCCTAACTTACAGCTTTGGAGTGATTGACTGGCCTCAAAAGGTGTTGGATAGATTAGATAAGAAAACAAGAAGGACGCTTCATGCTCATCAAATGATTTATAAAAATCACTGCATACCAAGATTATATATTCCCCATTCAGATGGAGATATGGGCCTCCTTGAAATTGATTACATGTATAGATCTGCAACTGTGGCACCCCACACATAACTACTGACCTCACAAGACTCCAACATAGGGAAAGTTTTGAAACATGAGGAAAATAAATCTAAGATGACTTCCCTGTTTAGTCTTGCAGAAGCATATCGACATCAAGCAGGAATGGAAATCAAACCAGAAGTAGATAAAAATCAGGCAACAACTGAATGTGCCAAAAAAACAAAAGAAAGCATATAAGGTGAAGGATCAAATGAGAAGGCAAAAATGTGTAAAATGCATAAATATAGTTGCAAGCATAGAAAACTCCTGAAAGAACCTCATGTTAATCAGGACCGAACACAGAAATGGTTAAGGAGAGGCAAATTCAAACCAAAAGATGAAAGGTTAATATTGGCAGCCTAAGATAGTGGGCTCCATACATGTTGGATTACAAAGTCCATTGAACATGTGGGAAACAGATAAGTGTGGTTTTGTAAAACAGAAATGGAAATGGTTGCATACCTTGTTGCTGGTTGTGACATGCTAATGGCAGATGGACTGTATACTGAAAGGCATAATAATGTGGCAAGACTCTTGCACTGGGGATGGTGCAAACACTATGGTAAACAAGTGGCTGAAAAACACTGGAAACATGAGCCACAAAGCATCATAATAAATGATGAAATCTAAATTACATGGAATCACCAATTACTAGCAGTCCAAAAGATAGATGTGAGAAAACCAGATATGGTGGTTCATGAAAAGAAGACAAAAGTAGCACTGATCATTGAAATTGCTACGCCTAGTGACTACAGTGCTTTGCATACAGAGAGAGACACAAAGTCATAAAATATTAGGATTTTTAGGCAGAAACAAGAACAACGTGGAAGAAAGATACCCAGACAGTTCTAATAGTAGTAGGAGCAATGGGTCTTATAAAAAATAATGTACAATCGTATTTAGCGATGTTACAAATACATGCAACTCCATATGAATTACAGAAGGAGTCATTACTTGGCACATTGTGGGTGCTGCAAAGAGCACTTTTGGCTGACATCAAATATCGAAAAGAATAATAATTTCATGAACTTTCATCGTCCTTTGACTTAGGAGTGAGGTCCTTTACAGTCATGGTATTAGAAACCCAAAAGACTTGGAGAAATTAAAATGGAAAAACCATAACATCTCTCCAAACTAATGACCCTAACAGGTCTGACAGCTTGAATGTTCCGAAATACATCTATAACCCACAAAACATAATTCACAGACTCACCCATCACTAAAGCTAAACCCTTCAATAAAACTTTCAAAATCTGTTTTGTCAATGGCTGATGCATATTCATATTCACACACTCCACCATCTAGGACTTTGCGTAGTCATACAGCCTAGCCACCTGCACAAATATACTAATTGCTGCCAAGTCCACATTAACTGACTGCACTGCCTTACCCTGCATCCAAGCCTGAGCCAAGTATCTCAGTAGTAGTTCCTTCAACCAAACCTTCATCCTCAGGCAACTGCAAAATAAATTTATCATAGTCATATAATGCCCTACTTTATGGTCTTCTTGTAGACACTGCCCATGACTGCTGCACTAACCTCCTGGTTATGTCAACACAAGATGCCAGATTTCATCTGACAACACCATCGGCTCATTTTCCACCCCCCAGGGCCAACCTTTGGAACCTAGAAAACTGAAATTGAGACAAACTGTCAGTAACCTCATTCCTAACCCCTGCCACATGCACACTTGTAAAAGAAAAATAATTACAGACTATGCAAAAAACAACTTACACAAATCTAACAGCATCAATTCAGATCTCTCAGTCTTGGCTTTTAAAACTCACACCATCACCATATTATCTGAATTAAAAATTACCCTCTTCCCCCTAAACTGCTCCTGCCAAACAACCAATGCAATCCAGATTGACATTAACTCCAAAAAGGCAACATCCCTTTTCCACTCATCATTCCAGTCCACCAGCCACCAAGTCACAAACCATTCCCCACCAAAAATGCACCCATTTCAATATCTCCAGCTGCATCAGCAAACAATTGCAGTTCCCTTTGAACAATCCAATCCATCTGTCAAAATGAAACACCATTAAATTACTCCAAAAAGGAAAACCAAAGTGTTACCTCAGCCCATACCTACTTGTTAATCCAAACCCAATTATGTTTGCTTTTCCCTCCTTTTAGCAAGAAGGCCACTGACCTACAAAAAGTGCACCCCAGATGACTTGCCCACCATGCAAATTTAGAAGCCCTAAAAACTCCATAACCTCCCTAATCTGCACCTTATCCTTGCAAACCTCCCACTCAAACTCAGTGACATCAAAGCATACTCAAACCCTGTACCTTGCATCTGCAAGGTAAAGACCTAAACTTGTATATTTTCTTTTTTTCTCTCCCATTTGAGAGATATGACCTGTTGCCTATATATTTTATTTTTTGATAACTCCCCAGATGCTCTACTGAGCTTTAATGCAGTAAAGGGTGAAGGGGTTTGGTGCTCTTATGACACATCTAAAACATGCCAACTCCCCACAACAGTTAGAGCTTCACTGCACATGAACAGGAATGGCCGTTATTTCCAGGCAGATCCTGACTTCACACCACACATGTAAGATGGGAGCCACTCCAAGCAGGAAACCACTCAGTCTTCTGTACCACTCCATGAATGAACCACTCAAGACCTTCCTCACAAAACCACGCACACCATCTCCGAACAAACACCCATGAAACAACCATCTGACAAGGGGACCAAAGTGCGCAACCAAAACCTTGGCCATTTTTGTCTCAAAACAACAACTCGTCATACAAAGCAATCTCAACAGCATAAGCCTAGGCTAAATAAATGAGGAAAAAGCATGGCTGATCACTCACAAACTAACCCCTGCTTATCCCCAAAGTCTGCAAGCACCTAAGAAAACTAGGGCACTAACAACCAGAGAAAGGCTAAACATAGATAGAAGAAAAGAAGATTCCAATAAATACTAATGTTGAGTCCTGAAGACTATTTGATGGTATGCAATTCACTGCCATTATTAACTTAGTTGTTTTATTCTTATATCCAATTCTCTAAAGTTACTGGAACCCAGCAATGCTATATAAAATGCATTAAATATACAAACACACCTGGCACCAACAAACCCACCACTCCCCACTAAACTGAGGCCTACCTATTCTCCAAGAATATCTACAGGTCATCTCAGACATAACACTTGCCTTAGTAAGTTCACACCAAGTTATGATTCCTCTTCCCAGTTACACTCCTATAAAATGCCAAGATATGATTCCTCTTCCCAGTTACACTCCTATAAAACATATGTCTCACCCTATAGCTACCTCTCTTAAACTAAAGTCACCTTAACAACTTAACCCTTCCCTTCCCAAAAACGTATTATGCCTATCACTATTCCACAGTCTTAACCCCCTTCCCCAACAAACTCCCACTCCCCACCCCAATTTAACTCTATCCCTTAACAAAGATGTCCATGGACAAATTGATTTGTTCCTAAACCTCTTTTCACAACAGTGAAATACTTCCTGAGTTAATACATTGCAAATGTATATAATACTTCCTTTAATATATGCCATTTAATTTCAGGTTGTTCTCTCATGCTGCTCATCAGATTAATTTTATGCTGTTATGCACAATAAATTCTGATTTTAGAAACTATCATCATGTGTGCAGTGCAGAGGGTGTAGTGGCAGCAGTTTAAGTTAACATGCTGGACATTCATGTTAATGTGTTATTTGCTTGTCATATCTTTCTCCTGAAAATTTTGGTTCATTACCTTTTTGATATTTTAGGTACCTACAACCTGTAGGAATAGTAATACATGTATCATTATTTTTTTGTCTAATGTTCATTGAAGATGTACTTACTAGTTATACAGGGATGAAACGGCTACATTTATAACCCCCAACTCCCATTCTAATTAAATAGACAGCTGTGTATTTGAATCTGATTCACAGTAGATCAAGATCAAATGAGTCATATGCATCTCCTATAGCTAGGTTAAGTGATACTGCAACTGATTTGGAGGAAGGACTACCATGAGAACTGTAAGTTGAGTTGTTCTGGAGGTGATCCTACTGTCACTGACCTGACACTGCTGCAAGACCATGATTGTGACCTTGAATGTGAGGTTCTGGTAGGTGTAGATAAATGTCCGTGTGAACTGCATTGTATTTGTTCAATTTGAGTAATGACACTGCTGTCCTGAGAAGCAACTGTAATATCATTTTATCGTTCCACATGTCTTGACAGTAACCCATCTTCTGCTCCTTGCAAGACTGACTCCAGCTTGACTTTGCTATGTCCTAATGAGTGTTCAAAAAGAAGCAGTCACTGATGCTTGGTGTGCCGCCTTACTACACATCAGTGTGATCATGACATTATCCCTACCCTCTGACATTTCTATGTCATATTGGAGATCCTCATACATATCTTAGAGGACTCTGAACATTTCCAGCTGAATCTTTGTGGCAGTTCAATGAGCCCTAACAATGACATGGCACATTTGCTGTTTGACAGACAATTCCTTACATGTTTCCTGGGGTAGTTGTAAGAACTTTATGTGCCTGACCCTCCATTGTAAATGTGTCACTGTAGACACTGTTGCCTCTGAATGCCACCCATCATTCTCAAAGTGTTTACCTGGGTTTGGAGATACTGGCATAGTGGTGCAGGGGTGTTCTCCTGTACAACTGTGAATGACATATCAACTTCTGCTTGATTTACATTGCACTGTCACTTTCTTCAGCGTTACCAACATTTTGTGGGGGAAGAGAACCTGCCATCCATTTTATGGACTGCCTGCTGCTTCCCTTAGGCTGCCTCATAAATATAACTATGACATCAGCAGCAGCAGCAGTAGCTTACTGGTATAGCTGAACTGCTTATTTTATGCTGACCCTCTAAAAAATCATTTGAAAACATTAATAAAAATAATAATGCAACAGCATCCAATAAAGTCTGCTTACAACAGGGTGAGTGGGATACTTACCATGAACACTGCCTTCATTTGCATTCTTTGCTGACATGCAAGATTTACCTAATAATATTAATACTAATAATAATAATAATAATAATAATAATAATAATAATATCAACAGCTATAACAATAATTAATTAATTGTCACTTGTTTTATTGCATTGTTCCTTATCAGCATTCTATAAATATGTTCTGCTGATTTTAAACCAACCTTCATAAGCACAAGAGTTTTCCACACCCCTCTAATTATCCCTGTTCCACCATCTTCTGTGTCATAGTCATCTCCATGGATTGACAGAAGGTATTCCTCATCTTAATCAATCCTGGAACATAGTAAAAACAAGCTTCGGGGTAACCACGGAGGTATTCTCTCCTACTACAGGAGAAATGTAACGCACAATTCACACAAAATTAGTCCAAGCTTTATAGTGATGAACTAAATCAAGTATCGCCATTGTAAAAAACTGGTTTAATACACAAAAAAGGTTAGCACTTTCACATATGCTTCATCAGACCATTATTTTTTAAAAAATCTTTCAATGAACCTTTTATATCAAATCGTTACATGATGTAGTGATGCAACATCAATCAATTATTATTTAAAGATACAACAATATAAAAAGGCTTCTCGTTATTATCCCTCTTTATCATACATAAAAATAAAATTATAAGTAAAACAACCTAAATATCTAGCATTTAATCTAAACTATAAAAAATGAAAACGTTGTCAGCATGTCTTGTTTAAACATGATACGCATATAAATTAGATAAACTTAAACAAGTATCGCTAACCAAATTGGATGACTTCTAACAAAGTAATAAGCCAGAAATCTCCATAAACTTGCGAATAAAAAGTGTCATCTAGCTTGCTGCCATTTATAAACTAAAATAATTAGCTACTACCTAACATAATAATACTTCGCTCAACAGCACCTATTTCTATACCCATTAAAAATAACAAAGTATCAAGTGCTATATTGCTTCTGACCTAAATACTACTATTTGTAGAACACATCATAAATACATATACAGCTACACAATATAACATTATATAACAATCAACTAATTTTTATATATATGCTTCCATTCTATGTATTTATTTCTTTGTATATATCAACTATTTCATAGGATTCCATATTAATAATATAAAGCATACACACTCTTTAATCATTTCAAATGCTGTAATTAGAGTTCATAGCTGCATAGCAGAATCATGAACAATAAATAACCAAAATTAATCAAAGTTCTAAGGCTATTGCTCAAAAATATAAATATAGATATATTACAGCTTATATACTATAGATATGTATTTAATATATATATGTATATATAAATAAAACTCAAGAAAACAAAACTATAAAAAACTATGTCTTATATATGTGTGCCATTAAATAAATATATGTATTACACTGGAAAATACTGGACATGTATACAAATCTTAAACAAAATATTCGGTAAGAATGCAGTGTATTTATATATGTATATATATTAACTAATATAAACCATAATATATTAATTGTGTCTAAAAAAAAAATAATTATAATATTCCCTATTTAATTTGTTATAATTTCAAATATATACTAGAAAACAAATTTATTCCTTTATTAAATTATAGTAATAATATCAGTTCATTATTCTAATATATATAATATATAGGGTTTATATCAGGAGTGTATCAGCGTTCAATTGTTTGTTTTTCAACCCATTTTAAATTAACCCTGCTAGAGCATTTTTTCGAGAAAGCTAGTATACTCATTACAACCCAGTTAGTGACATTCTAGTGATAAATCTCGAATCTAAGTACCCAGTGCCACCTCAAGACAGATCTCACCTTGGTCTGCGCAAACTCTACGGACCTTTTATTCCTGACTGATTTCGAATTCTCAGTAAGTGAAGGTCCACTCCTGTTAGTTATTCTGTCCTATTTTATTGTCCTATGAATTTCAGTCCTCTTATTCATTCCTCTTGAGGGAAGCTCATTGGATTTGGATTTTTGCGTCCGCAGCATGTCTGGCTGTGAAGAGGCCTCAATTGGCCTTCTGTGAGGGTTGTACAGGTCATATATTTGGGCGGTAGGCCACCTCTGGCAGCTGTTTCTTGGTCTGGGCATGAGCTGGCATTGGTTTGAACTGGGCATCCCTGGAGTCTCTTTAATTCTTTTAAATCTCTGCCAGTTTGAGTGACTTTTGTAAGTCACATCTTTGTAGGGCTGGGTCTTTCCAGGGCAAGCCTGATGAGGCAGGACTCCCAAACTGATGACCTCTAATCTTGATTGCCTGTAATGGGATTAGGAAAAGAGGCATGAAATGTTTTTCTATTAGGAAATGTCACCCTTGTCAATTGAGAGATTATCAAATGGGTTGGAAAATACTTCCCTAATTACTAATTCTGTACTTAATGGATTGTACTCTATGTGGTAATTTGTGGGGTACCTTGTATTTACCATTTTTTTTGACTCATACACTTTTGGCAGGGCACTTGATTTTTGCTCTGTGCACACTTTGTCACTTTCCTATATTTGTGTTTTTTGTTTGGCTTGTCGATTTTAGAGAGTCGCATTATTTGTTCCAGTTCCTGCTCATCAATCAAGGTCAGTCACCACAGTCCTGTTGGGTTGGTCGTACCCAACCAAAATATATACTGTAACAAGTCCGTCCTTACCCTGAGCTTCCGTGGTTAGGACTGAGCGGCATGAGGACCGAGCTCAGCTCCAGCAACCAAACTAACTCAAACTCCATCCATGGTTCTATAGTATATGTAGTCCAAACTCTAAAATGTCTTACAAATAGTATATGTACTTATAATAACTCGAAACCCCTCCATCACATCCTCGAGATACATCCCAAGTATCCTATCTTGTTGCCAGAGTAGTTAGAAAGTAAATTTGTAGCCCATAAAAACCACACTACACCCATTTACTACCCCATATATTAATAGTAAAGGTTAGCTTATGGCATAGTTCTGAGATTGGCTTTATTCTTAAATATGTATCAGGGTCTCCTACTATCTTATTACATAATGATCCGTTTCGTCTATAAAAACTACCCATAATACTAATTAATTTCAATCTGATATCTCATAATTAGTATATTATATAGGTATCTTGAGAAATGTCATGTCTGTACCACTGATTTTGATTTTGCAATGGTATATGTGGTATGACTGATAATAATCTGTCTCTTGCTCTATGGTCTTTCTCCAATCCTGCTCTGCTCTGTTTTCTTTCACTGTTCATATTCTCCATCCTGCTGGTTTGCCTAAGCCCATAATATTTCTTCTTGGTAACCTTCCCCTAAAAATATCTAGTCTGGATATATGCATGTTAATTCTTGATTTCATTTCGGATATATTAATTTGGGTGATTTGGGTGCATGCTCGAATGATAATAAAAAATGCTGCTCCATTTTAAATTTTTCTATATACACCTGTATTTACATGGGCACATCGCCACGCCATACATATCAGTACCCGCTACACGTGATACATCCAAGAACTTAGAAATAACACTAGAGAAGAAGTAATTTAAATTTAAGAAATATATTTATCTATAGTGTATTGACTGCTCCCACTAACAGGAGACATGCCCAACACAAAACGGGCCGTACAGAATGGGTAAATATGTTCCCTATTGTACTTCCTGAAATAAAGAACTCTTCCCAGGCTGCTAAAAAAACAACAGGCACCAGATGTTGGCATAGGATCGGTATTCACACACCATGGGAGAGTGTGTATTTATTAAGAATAGAAGCTATCCCAAAGATTTCCCAAGTACGTTTTGTTTATTGTTTTCTATATTATGTATACGCATGCATTGGTTGTAATAGTATAATTTTATATACATCTAGAGTGCTTTTCATATATATCTAGACTGCATTTTTAAACAGTATACATGATAGTTATATACATAATGAAACTATCGTGTTTAAACAAGACATGCTGACAACGTTTTTGTTTTTTATAGTTTAGATTAAATGCTAGATATTTAGGTTGTTTTACTTATAATTTTATTTTTATGTATGATAAAGAGAGATAATAACGAGAAGCCTTTTTATATTGTTGTATCTTTAAATAATAATTGATTGATGTTGCATCACTACATCATGTGACGATTTGATATAAAAGGTTCATTGAAAGATTTTTTAAAAAATAACGGTCTGATGAAGCATATGTGAAAGCGCTAACCTTTTTTGTGTATTAAACCAGTTTTTTACAACAACGATACTTGATTTCGTTCATCACTATAAAGCTTGGACTAATTTGTGTGAATTGTGCGTTACATTTCTCCTGTAGTAGGAGAGAATACCTCCGTGGTTACCCCGAAGCTTGTTTTTACTACGTTCCAGGATTTATACATTGTTTGAAGCTATGGGGCATTCACTCCGCCAGGGGACATTTTCTGTTGTTGGAATTCCTTATCTGAATTTAATTGAATAAGACTCAGAAGCCTCACCAGTCTGTAGTGGTATGGGAAGTAGCATTCTGTCTAGCCTTGCTTCTAGCACATGATACAATATCATCTGTCCTTTTCTTGCTCTGTGGCAAAGCTTGGTTTCTGCCTCTAACTGCATTGATTTCAACAACTTCTTGGCTTTAAGTCTTGTTCCTCTGAGCTTGTGGGCACCCCCCTTTATCGAACAATGTTTCCCATATGCCCCAATTACTGCCATGAGGATATGATTTTCCTCATGGCTGAACTTATCCTTTCTGTGCATGGATCCCTTGTTTTCCATCAGTGCAACATGTAAAAAAAAAAAGGGGGGGGCACAGTTAGAAAGTGTGACAGTAAACTTTGGATGTAATCAGCTTTTATGCAAAACAATGGCCAAGTGTTCCTGCCACCCACAATAACTGTTATATAAAATAAACCACAATAATTCACGAATAGAAATCTCAATATAGTCATGTAAAATTAGAATATGTTACCTACAGTTCATTTAGGTTGTGCATGCAATCACCTTTGGCTTGGCACAAAAAAGCATCCTTGTGCTATTGTCTGCCATTGTCATGTACTGATAATACTGACACTTCTTATTTCTCTCTGTCACTCCAGAAAAAAAAAATAGATTTATCTCACATACCTGTTGATATCCTTAGTATAGCAAAACCTCTGTACTAAATTATTGTATTCATTCCTAGGTATGCCCAGTCAGTAAATTATACTAGAGTACTGATAATTTTTTGTCATCAGAAATCATTTCCACTGCTGTTGTTGTCTTTCGGCTTTTCCCGGTTAGGGGTTGCCACAGCAGAACTCCAGTCCACTAATGATTGGCAGTAGATTTTCACGAACGCCGAGGTGCTATCTCAATGTTCAACCTTCAGCGAAGGCAAGCCCATTTATGCATGTCTTTTGAACACCCACCCAACCACGTGGAGGACATGCAGAATCCACACAGTAGGCACTCCCCGCACTCCAGCCGAGAACTGAACGGGAGAACCTCTTGATGTGAGGCAACAACGCTACCACTGCACCACCTCGGCTGTCCTCAGAAATAATTTCCACTGCTGCTGTCATTAAATCAACTTCAAAATGACAGAAATTTACTATTCAAGTCAGTGCTATCATAATGTGCACAACATACATGTAACTTTGCTGCAGATGACCCATAAATCAATAATGAAGTATTACTTTTAACTGCTTCTTATTAAATAATAATATTTAAAAAATTTTCTTTACTGAAGTAAGTCTGGGGTATCCTACTGCATTTGCCACCCATCGCAACTATTGGTGAATTAATATAATGATTCTAAAAATCCAGGTCCATATACACGTGTTATATGCAAATTTTACTAATTTATATACATCTTTATGAATCATAGTAGTATGCAAATGTATCCCAAGGTATATCAGCAATTGTTGGCATTTTGCCGGTTATAGACGCACATCAAAAGAACCATGAAAGCATTTCATAGTGACTTGGACACACTGTGGATGGTTCAAAAGTCCGCAGCACTCAGCAGCTATTGGTAGTATTCTGTGGGAATATGCATATGGCCATAGACTAGCCAAAATTAAAATGTAGAAATGTATTTAAAAAAAAACTGTCATTAAATATCAAGTTTGCAGCAATTGGAAGTATAATCCTTGTACATCTGACATTATATGTCACACCCTAGTAACTCTAGCAAATCATATCTTCCTAAAAGTTAAAAGTAACCAACATAGGGATATTTTTTCCACCTCTCCAAAAAATCTGCTGTACTACATAACACATTTCGATGTTAGAGTAAAAAAAAAAATACCAATAAGTATTATCAATAAAAAAATATTAATCATATATTTTCATTTTTTATGACATATAGAAGGGAAATGTAACTGGTTTGCTTTAACAAAAGAAAGCATGTCATAAAGCAGTTTGGCTACCCCAAACTTGCTGATAGTATCAATAGTCATTGTAATGATCATATAACAAAAAGATGTTTTGATTAAAGCTGATGTCACATTCACATGGAGGGGTTCTAACTATGATTAATACATTCATGACCATACTTCCTTATTCTTGTTATGGCACTTTAAAAGATGGTATTTCCAGTGAAAGCATGAGGCTGTGCTCATAGTTGGCATAATAAGGAGACCATGATCATGCTTTACCTTGTGCATTATATATGTCTGGATAAGATAAAGGTGTGAATAAGACACACTGCTTGGAAAAAGATCAATATCTGGCAGGAGATGCTTGACCAACTGTCTACCCTGACATGTATAACCAACTCTGGCCAGCACTTCTACCTCAGGTATGATGATTTGCAAAAGTGTAGGGCTGACCAGATGCCTGAGTGGGTAAGCCAGGTTGCAGCGAGAAGGTCAGAGATGTATTGTAAATAAAATGCAAAAATGAGTCATATTAAAGATAAAAAACAGTTTAAGAAGTTTGCATTACTACAGGTATTTTCAAAGAAAATATATGTACCTGAAAATATTACTTGTGCTATTATAAAATGCATAGGAAATCATGAACATGTTTGTAATCATACGTGCATCTTTTTAACAAAGATGCATATCAATAATGTATTAACAGATTTTAATAATATATAAAAATGTCACATAAGTATATTAAAATAATCTGTACATGTAACTCTGTAAATCATGTACTGGGTTACAAGTACAAGTCGTTGTGACTGAATTTATAAATTATAAAACTATAATTACAATTCTGCACCTATGACTTATGCTAGTTACATCCCATGAAGTCAGTTTTCTGTAGGCCATAGAAATATAACTAAAATAGTTGCTTAACACTGTTGTTTGTTCAAAAGTTTTTTAACTGCACATACATCATGGCTGAAGTTTCACAAACCTCACCCTAGTTAGACAGCAGGTTCAGGAAAGGGGGCTGGGGTTTGTTGTGCCAAGTGAATGACCAGCAGAAACGTTATGGAGAAATGTTGTTTTGCTACAGCATTACCTATAAAATCAGACATATTTGTACAGAAAAGGAAATGCCAACTTCCATGAATTATTATATTTCTGTGTTTGTGATTTATATATACTTAAACATAGTGGTATGTATTTTGAAAACAACATTCTACACACATTTCAAATTTATTATTTTCTTCTTAAATGATTGGGAATATTAGCACAGTATTGTACTAATTTATACAGCTATGATTGTGTAAAGACAAAATAAAAAGAAATCAAAAAAGAGTCATTGTTTAGACAGGAATAAAAGACATGCAAAAGAGGTGAACTAGAATTGCCTTCTCTCTCTTTTAATTATAGCTGAGCAAGAAATTAACTACAATGGCCAGCAACAACTAGGGTTACCACCTGTCCCACTTTGCGAGGAACAGTCCCTCTTTGGGCAGTTGTGTCCTGACAAAAAAATTGTAAAAATGGCAAATGTCCTGAGATTTTCGGATAAAATTATTTCCTATATTTTATGTAATAGTTGCATGAAACAGTTATTCTGTATCTATAATACCTAAATGTTTTAAGAAACAGAATAAACAACTAAAATGCTACAAGAATAAGCTTTTATTTAGGCAAGAAATTTAAGTTCTAAATTTTGTACAGACCATGGGTATCGGCCTGTGAAATCTGATGTTTGTACCAAAAATGTCCCACTTTGCCCATTTGAAAAGGTGGCAACCCTAGCAACAACAGTGAAGTGGGAAAAGGCTGGTTGAATCTTCTGGCAAGTGTAACTGAAGTCCAAGAGACTTTCTGCCTTACCAGTTTGTAATATGTATAACAAGTATGCAAAAATGATTAAAAATTATCATAGCACCATAAAATTAACAGGGAAGCACTTGTATGTACAACTGCTGTACTCTTTTTTTCAATGGCTTTGCAGATGAAAGAAAAGCAACTGAGGCCATTGCAGTTGAAGGTAATTTTACTGCTTCTAACCTGATTACTTTGAATAATTACAAAGAGTATTTTTAGTACTGTATTGAATGCATTTCATGTACATAACTTGACAGATACACACACCCCTTTTAGAGGTCACAAGTCCTTGCCATTTGAATTCATCAGAAGTATAAACATTACTCATATCATTCTTCTCAAGTACAAAAGCACTTCCCAAATCACTACTCACATTGTATGCATAAGCAATTCTTGTTCACAGCTTTACTTCAATAAAGATTTTACTGCAATATTTAAATAGTATATGGGATGGCATGTAAGCATTACTTTGTGGATTTATTGTGCTTTATCTGTTTTGTATCTCTCCATCCCCTTTTTGCGGATTTTTTATTTTGGCTATCGATTTTTTCCTCCCATTTATTTTCATTTTCTAATGCTTTAAATCCCTCAGGAGCAGGACGGGTGCATTCCTTCCAGGAAGGTCAGATTACCCTCTGCCTGTCCAGGAAAATACTTACAGAGTTGAAGTGAAGGCCAGCCCTGCAGGTAGTCTGACATGTGGAAGCCTGGAAAGCCTCACAGAAAGGGAGTTTCAGAAGTTGGTAGAGGACACACTGGTAGAGGTAGTGTACTAATGATGCTAGACATCCACTGGAGCCATAGAGATTTCAGCCAGTCAAAGCCTCTCTTCAGTATGTAGAAGACATGCTCTCCCACTTTTTTCTGGCCACTGCACCAACACAGGCCCCTACCCCCTCAACATCAGGGTCCTGCATTGCAACACTATTTGACAGTGGACATGCTTGAGGCTCTGTGGACTGGGCCTCCATCTGGCACTTCCTCATCCTTTTTTTATTTTTCCTTTCTCTTACACCTTCTTACCTATTTCCCACACATGCTACCCTCTCATATAAAAAAATAAATAAAAAATAGGGGATATATTCCTCAAGAAAAATACTATGCACATCCTATTCCACCTCCTCCAGCACAAACCCTCTTGATGTTTATCTATTGTTCCCTTCTATGTTTTGTTTCCCTGTTTTCTGTCTTCCTTATCTCTTCCTTTCTAATCTTTAATGAAACTATCAGGATATGCACAAAACCATACCCCTATATGAAACATTATAAAACCTTTTTCTTTTTAAAAATTCCATCCTAAGTGTTGTTCAGTGTGCAGCTTTCCTTAAAGTCTTAAGCATGATTGCACTCAACTGTGCTTGCCCTGATGTGTGAAAAAAAAAACTACTAACCCTCATGATTTTGTGAAGTAATTCACACCTTTGTATTGCTGAACTTCCTACAATTTACTGTTTTGTAGTAAGTGGGTATGTTTTGAAAAAAGTACCTTGCTTTTCCATATTCATTGTAATTGCCTTCCACTGACCTTATTTGCATAATCATGTAGTGCTGCTATTCACAGATAACCATAAGTCATTTGTCAAACCCATAACTATGAATACCAGCTTTGATCTCTGCATATAACTAATGTGTCACCAGAAAAAATGTCACATGTTTACATGAGATTTTTTGGAAATGATACTGGGAAAATTAATTATAAAATGTTTTTAGGTTAGGCTACATTGCATCATTTAAGAAATTAAAATATTACTTTTGTATAGAATACATATTCATATTATGCCAGATATTCTAGCAATGCTATAAATATATGTTTTGCTGCTGTTTATATTTGCTATGTAACAGTACTATGAGCTACATAGGATTAGTGTTTTGGAAATGCCAATTTTCAATTTCTAGTTTATTTTTTTTTTTTTTTTTTGGGGGGGGTGTTGAACAAATTCAAATATCTTTACAGCTTTTAAATTTTTTTTTAACAAAATGTCTTGGCCAGACAGTTCAATACTTTACCCTAAATAGCACATTCAAAAAAAAAAAAAAACTAACAGAACTAAAGAAGAAATATTTAAGGCATGTGGGTGAATGTTAGCCTCCACTTTTGAAAACTGTGGTTTGCTATAACATTTAACATTAGGAAAATATTCTTTCTGAGAAATAATTATTTTTAGTTTTGATATCACATCAATTGACTAAATGCATGTTTCTGGTATTTAGTCAAACTAATGTCACATGCATCTGTTTTTCAAGAGTCAAATATCAAAGGTTGAGCAGCCTAATGATTGTATAGGACTACTGATGGTATATCGATGGTATTGCATCATAACTCTAAATCAATTTGAACATTTCTATTAAATTGTCCTGAAACATGTCTTTTTAAGAAGTCAACATATGGATTATTTTAGATATAAAGACAAATTTGCAGCTTTGCTTTATGTATAATGTACTATTCAGTTTTCCTACTCTTATGTTTTATTTCCAAATCTTCATTAAACCAGTTTGTAAATTGTATTTCCATGCAGAAGTGTGACATTTGTGACCCTTCATAGCATATCTTGGAGCTAAGTTTATCTCTTTCCACTCTTGTTGTGACCACTCTTTATTCAGCTTTTTCTGCCATAACTGTTTTTTGTTTTTGCATCTTTTCCACCACATCTAAGATGATAGCCTCATATAATCTACAAATTATACCATTATTTCTAGCCTCTGATGATCTTCCCTCAATTAGCAGGTTGACTAGCTGAGGCTTGTCTTTATTTCTGCCTTGTATTTCTCTTATCATGTTTAGATAACATCCCAAATAATCTTCTGTATTCAAACATTTCTTGGGGAGTAATACTCTCTTTCTAGCAAAACTCATACCGATCATCTCTCTCTCATGTTCCTCTGAGCTTTTCCCAAAAATACCACCTTCTTTCTTTTTTCCCACCAGTCTTTAACCCTATTGGAGTATTTCTATTCGGTTTCATACTGAAATCTATTGGTCAGGTCTCCATATGCCATTCTAGATATACTGCCATCTTACATATCTCCTGCAACGTCTCCTTTATTATACTATCACCTGTTGCACATTCCCATAGATTTACACTTGTACCTACCCCACTACCCTCCTCATACTCTTGCACATTCCCATAGATTTATCCTTGTACTTACCCCACTACCCTCATCATACTCTTGCACATTCCCATAGATTTACCCTTGTACTTACCCCACTACCCTCCTCATACTCTTGCACATTCCCATAGATTTACCCTTGTACTTACCCCACTACCCTCCTCATACTGTTGCACATTCCCATAGATTTACCCTTGTACTCTCCACACTGCTCTCCTTACACTGTACGATAAATCTTTTCTATTCTGTACTATAACTCAAATTTTGTAAAATGTAGATCAAACCGAGCTGGACTGATTCATGATAAATCTGTAAATGCAGAACTACTAAGCCCCTCTGTGCAACTTGTAATATAATTTCTTGCCATCTTACTCATAGGTACTCCACCGTATAAAATTCATAACCGCTTTTCTAACAGAAGCCCATTATATCTCATCTGGTTATGATACATACAGTATCAGAGGTAAGACACACATTGTAATAGTTTGGATCCTTTGACCATGTTCTCACACATGTAAGCTCCTTTTTTTAAATTCACACTGTTATAGTTGTATCTCTAGGTATGTTATCCGCTTGTTTGCTAATCTTCACCGGTAAATATTTCAACTGATAGTGACCTCTGAGATGCGAGCATTTTTCAAAAAATTCCCAAGTTGGCAAGTAAGTTACACAAATTATTTTGTTTTATCCATATTCATTTTGTACCATGCTATATGCTTAAACTGGTCTGTCATATTAAACAACTGCTTTATTTCTTTGGCCAGATTATTGTGATATATTATGTTGTCGACATATAGCACAGTTTTTTCCTCCAAAAACAGCCCACCACCACCCACTAATCACTGATTGCCTAATCCTTAAGGCTAATAATTCTAAATACACAACAGATAACAGTGGGGATAGCGGGCACCCATGCCTTCTGCCTTTTTCTATTTTTCCTCTTGGAAAAGTCTAGCTTTCGCCATTATTCTTGTTGCTGCTTCTCTATACATCTCACAGGTTCGTAACCTTATCTGGGAACCCCATCCTACCAAAATGTGATCAAAAGTAATTCTAGTGCACCATGTCAAATGCTGTGTTAGGATCTGGTGATAGCAATACTCAACACTGTTTCAGCTTTTCTGCTTCTTCCTGTATCATTCGCATCCTTAGAATATTGTCAAGTATCTGTCTACCCTTCATGAACCCACACTGGTACCCTCCTACTAAATTAATAATTTTGCTACCAATTCTGGTGACTAATATTGATATACATACTTTGTAATCAGGAGTTAATATGCAAATTGGTCTGTATGAGGTAGGATTCCTAACCCCCCCCCACCCCCATCTTGGCTGAGTTTTGCCTCAAAGTGTTCAGTTACCTGAGCTGAAACTTATCATTTCTTATTCACTGGGCTCCACATCCAATATGGTATTTGTTTATAGTGATTCACAACTTTTGGTCTTTTCATCTTTTCTACAGATGTCCAAAAGTAAAGCTAGTGCATATAAGTAAGTAAGGGGAGCGGTAGCAATTGTCTCCATTTCCAGTGCACTTGAGCTTGCTTCCATAAAAAATACTTTTTGTCCTTTGGTTGAAGCTTTCAATGCTGTGTTTTGCCCAGTCATAGCTTCAACCATTCATTACTGCATGAAGTCAGAATGCTGAAGTTTAGCAGTTTAACGACAGTTATAGAAAATGTCACATTTATAGAGACATTGTATCATTTTCACATAAAATGTAAGACCAGCTTGAAGTAGCTATATTACAGGCACAAGTTTGTATCCCATCTGAAATCTGTTGTCTCCTTACTGGCACTGACATTATAATGGAGGCATTGCACAACATTAATAATACAGCATTTATGGGACCTGACAGTAACCTGCCATCTTATTATATAACATCCTGGAAACCACTGCACCATTATTAAAATCTATCCAAGAATAACTTTCTTCATGCAGGAATGGTGCAACATTCATGGAATAAGTCACGTTACTCCAATGCATAAGAAAGGAAATAGAGAAAAAGTCATGAAATATCGATATATTAGTTTTACCTTAATTCTTGGCAAATGTTTTGAGAGCTGTGTTACTGATATTATGAAAAGTGGCAATAAATTAAAATCTTTTCATATTTTCCAATGTGAATTTAAAACAGGCAAATCTACATAAACTGATTTAATAGAGCTGTGTGACCAGATTTTATATGCTGCAGATGTGGGTTTACCATCAGGAATAATTTAGACATGGTTAAGGTTTTTAACTCACATCTCACTCAGTTGTAGATAGAGCAATCATGAAAGCAAACACTAAGATATATATATATATATACACACACACACACACACACACACACACACCTATAGGTTCTCCCGTTCGATTCTCAGCTGGAGCACCTTTTGTGTGGAGTCTGCATGTCCTCCCCATGGTCGAGTGTCATTCAAAAGACGTGCATAGAATGGACGTGCCTTCATTGAAGGTTGGATGTCGAGCTGGCACCACGACACCCGTAAAAAAAAATTACTGCCAATCATTAGTGGACCGGAGTTCCGCTGTGGCGACCCCTAACTGGGAAAAGCCGAAAGAAGAACATATATATATATATATATATATATATATATATATATATATATATATATATATAGTTTCACTTCAGAATCCTGAAATATCACAATCCTGAACTTCATAATATGGAACCCAAAATCCTGTAAACTCAAAATCCTAAATCACAAAATACTGAAAATATACAGGACACAAAGAATGACAATATGACAGTACAAGGACACAGAGAGACACATACAAGACAAAGGATAGCACTTTTCACCAAGTATGGGCAGGGGGACAAGCCCCCCACACCCCCTGCTAATTAAATATATAAGCTCCAAGATTGTACTCCACAGAAAAAAAAATGGCAAAGATACCATCAAGTGTTCATGACTGCTTGTTGTAACCTTAGTAACATTCCCTTTTAACTTCCTATACTACAACATAACTCATGATAGTGTAGTGAAGTGCAATCTTGGAGTTGACATATTTAAGTAGCAGGTAGTGAGGGGAGATGGGGGGTGCAGGTTGGCTTGCCCCCCAACTTATATTTGGTGGAATATAATCTGGTTTGTGTTCACTATTGCCAGTATATGCATCCTGTGTATTTTCAGTCTTTTGAGATTCAGGATTTTGAGTTTTCAGGATTTTGGGCTTCCAGATAATGAAGTTTTCTAAAATTCAGGATTGTGATATTTCAGGATTCTGAAGCTCTCTCACTCTCTCTCTCTCTCTCTGTATATATATATATATATATATATATATATATATATATATATTAGAAGGTGGATTATGTTTGAATACTTATCAGTCAAAATAGGTGTCCCTCAGGGATCATTTCTGGCACCATACTGTTTAACACTGTATTTGCTACTATCCCTCAGAATTAGTATTGTTAGATATGTAACTATGCTGATGATATAAAGGTTGGCATTTGATTATTAATGAAAAAAATGTTTTGATCATTTATAATTGCATGCAGATGAGTGCATGGCCGGAATCTATTAGTCTTTTTTTTACTTTACATTTTGTTTGTTTTGTTTTTCAATACCATATTTTGTTAAACATTTTATGAATATGGATTAGGTAACTTATATACAATGTTATAACCTATAAACTACAAAACTATATATAACTATATGCATTAGTGTCTATGCAGAAGAAAGCAATAAATACTTTTAAACACATTGTGAGGAATGATATATTGGTTCATATATCTTTGTCCATTTTCTCAAATATTTCCAGAATTTTCATTCAAGAGTTATAAAATGATGTAGGTCTGGTAGTTCTATTTTTCAGTGTGGATATTTCCATATGTCCAACTGTTAAAGATAAGTTTTTTAAATTCCTTGAACGTAGGAGAAGTTGCACTTTTCCAGTGAATGATGATGATTTTGCGTGCTACTGCCATCAAAGTCCATAGGATTTTAAAGTCTTTTTAGGTACACAGTCTGGGATGGGAAGAATCAGTTAGTCTTAATGTCAGCAAAACTAAATGTATGATAAATAACAGGTTTGATAGCCAAACTATCTAATGTAAACAACCCTAAAATATTAATTTTTAGGGACTTTAGAGTTTCAGTGACTAATACTCTCTTCACTGGAATACATATAGCTGCAAAAAATACTTTGCCATGAAACAGGTGTTATGATTTAAAATTTTATAACAAGGGACAGCTTGCTCTGTATAAGAGCTATATAAGACCTACATTAGAGTATATTAATGGATTTTGTTTTTATGCCTAGAGCCAACATGAAACTCTCAAAATTGTTCAAAAGTGATTTACTAAGAAAATATTATCAACCAAGAATAGGAGTTATAAGGAAAGATGTAAGTAACTTAAAGAATTTACAGGATCAATCCATAATAGGTAAACTAATATTGGGATGCAATATTAGCAATATCATGATCTAACATTAGAAGTAACTCACTATGCCATGGCATAGTACTACTCAGACATAGTAGTCTAAAATTACAAATGAATCATTTACAACTGGACAAAGGCAATCTTTTATAGCGCTAAGAAAACCTGGTCTGTGAAATAAACTTCATGCATGGATTAGATCATTAAGTAAGGTGAAGATAAGTAAACTAAACATCAACAATTGGTTTAGAAATTCAGTATATGATCCTGAGTTACAAAATTCCATTTTCCTCAATGGTCTTTGACCCAAACACCTCGGTCATATTTATAAACTTATGAACTGACTAATTTCCCAATGTTGAGCAAAACTGGTTTATTTACTCCTAATGAAAATCTGACTATAACTGTGAAATGCCTCCAATAATGTATCCTTCTATAGGAAACTATGTGCCAGCCACCTCTGATTATTCCTATTACAGCTTTCAGAGAATAATTATTATATTTAAACAGCATCACTTCTAAAGCCAAAGCATTGACCATGCCTTTAGTTTGATCATTGGGTACCACAAAGCAATAACTGCATCTCTTTTTATACTCAGACAGCCCCCTTTACTTACATCCTTTAAAGTTACATAGGGTCATATGTTCTAACTAAGCTAAAGGCCAAAAGACCACTGAAAAGTTCATTCACATCAAATAATACTAGTAAGAGTCTGGCAATGTCTTTCCTTTAAAAAGATTTCCCCATATATTCCAAGGTAACATCTGTGGTTACTGGGGCAATTATTCAGCTTGGTTCTAAAGTTTGCTTGGGAAGTAATCTGATTAATATGTAGTGATGGTCTATTCTTAAATTGTGGTAACACTGGGCTAAGTATCCACCAAGACCATTGATGTTGTTGATGTGGTAGTTTAGGTTTAGGTCTTTAGAGTGGGTGCTTGTTTTACTTTTGGTTATATTTAAGTGAAGGAGGTCAAGGAGTACTGGGTCATTCATAGTGCAGAAGGCTAGAACAGATAACTCATAAGGAGTCTGTATGATACTAAATAGCATCACATATCTTTTTCTTTATTAGAGCAGTTAAAAGTATTGAGACATGAGGTAATTTTGGAAAAGAAAAGTTAAGGTCTTCAACTTGGTATACATCCTTACTGAGGTGTATGGCATAGCAGTCATTATATCCAATAACAGGCCAAATAAGAGTAATAAAGCAGGGTTATAACTTCTATAGGCTTTGGGTGTAAAGTATAAAGAATATGAAGACACATCAATTATCAACACACAACTGTTACTTATTTGCTTAATGGTATTAGTTATTGCTTTTAATTGCAACCTCAATGGTCTAATCAGGCAATCCACAGCACAGGGTGTTCGTTGAAATATGATCCTGGACATTTGTCTTATCCATAAAAAGTAAATATACTACTTTCCCAGTGAAAGCATCCATTATTAAATTAGAATCCCTCTTCATGTCATAACAGGCAAGCTGCTATAATGTGCAGCTGTCACTCAGTAATCTAACACCTTTAAACTATTAGTGCCAACCAAATATATTACTGTCTCAGAGAAAGCAGAATTTGGTGCAGTGCTAACATGTCTCATTGTCTTATCAAGGAATCACTTACCCCAACCCATTGTCATTTCTCATATAAGTTGTATTTGCTCCTAAATGCATTGCATTGCTAGAAGGCAGACTTAAACTTTAGTGTTTTTAGACTTTAAAAGTTTAATTAGTAAACAGAATTATTTCCTGTTCCTTAGCATATCTGTGGAGAATCCATTATCCCATCCAATGAATTTTTCTATGAACTTGTGCTGAATGCTAAACAGACTGCTCCTTAGTTTATCATTGTAACTTGATAGGATAAACATCTTTCAGGGATGGATCTAGTTTATAAGAAACAGGACATGGGATAGATGCAAAGACATATGTGGTTTATCTAGGGTGTGTGACAAGTCATGAAGTAAGGTAGGTATTTATGATGTATAAAAATCGATAATAAATTAACCTTTTAAACCATCTTTTAAACAATGCATTGCTATGTTAGTTCAGGTGAGAGCTGTTTTCATGAAGACTCACTTTTTAGGTAGGGATTTTTTTTTCTGGACCATCCCCTTTTTGTTAATAATTTATTCAGCATTGTGAGATATTAAAATTGGGGAGTCATTTTTTGGAACCTGACCTCTACCTCAGGCAGTACTGTTTCTTTTCTGAACAATTTTCAATGCATTTTTCTGACCACTGCCCACATATCATCAGCCCTCCTGTGATGCATCTAGTCCATTGGTTACTTTTAAGTGAAATCCTTCATTGGAGGCCATTACCAAAGTCATTAGAGTTTACTGCCTGGTGCTCACCCATGTTACCCTGCAAAGCAGCTTGACAGTTATTGAATCACAAAGTGCTATGCTGGTGATTCATTTATACTCAGATAGATGAGCAGAATGACTAATGTGCAAGATAGTTTGGTTTAATGCAAGTAAATTATACCCTTTATCTTGAATTCTATTACATTTTACTCCACTGTATGTGTGTCATGTAACACATCAGGCGGCATATTTCAGCCCAGGATAATTGACCCACTGACTAGGCTAACGTTTCTAGCACCAGGGTCACTAATGAATCCTATTACTTGGATTACAGTAGTAGCCAAGGCAATGACATTGTTTCAGAGAATATTGACTAATATTAATTAACTACTGACTTCAGTTTTTGTATGCTTTATTTGACCATTTGATAAGCCAGCACTTTAGACAAGGAGTAATGTTAGCATAATCATACAAAAAGCATTAAAAATGAAGCAAAACATCTTATAATTTATGCACAAATGTAGTAGAGCTGGTGTTATCATTTAAATAATTTATAATGATGTTTATAAGACCAGAGCAGTATTTCTAAATATGTCATCTTTTAAGTCAGGTCTTTGAAAATCAGACATTATAAAGTCAAATTCATTTTTTTGAAATACCTGTTTGTTCTGTTTGCTGTGTTTACTCAGGATACAAGGCTCAAATTATACTGCATTCTATTGAAGCAGTTAAAATTTATTTCTGATGTGAATCATCTTAGGGTTTGCTGGGAATTTTTCATTGTCATAGTGTTGGAGATTCGTGTCGATACAACTCATCACATCAAACTGAAAATAGCTCTTTTTTATCCTTAGAACTACTTTCTCAGACAAAACACAGCAGTGGTTTGTTTGGCAATAGTTTAAAGTGTGGAACCCGTTCTGTAACTTGTACATTTTATTTATTTATTTTTTAGGATGCATATGTGTGATTGTCCTTAATGTACAATATTGTACATAGATGTTCTTCTCTTTGCTTCTGTATACAGTGTTTATAGATTTGAAGAGTTTAAACATTTTGTTCTCCATCTGTGTACAGGACTTGCCTTTATTGTTAGATATTATTAACTATTTGTATTTTGTGCATTTATATCTGTCTCATTTGAACTTTTATTTCTTTGTTACTGCACCTGTTTTGTCCTCTTTGTGTATTATCTTTCTTTTTGTACTATTGTGTTCCAAGTCTAGCTTTAGCCATTATTCTTGTTGTTGCTCCTCTATACATCTCCTTTAACAGGTTTGTAACCTTATCTGGGAACCCCATCCTACCAAAAAGTGATCAAAAGTAATTCTAGTGCACCATGTCAAATGCTGTGTTAGGATCTGGTGATAGCAATACTAACTCTGTTTCTGCTTTTCTGCTTCTTCCTGTATCATTCGCATCCTTAGAATATTGTCAAGTATTTGTCTATCCTTCATGAACCCACACTGGTACCCTCCTACTAAATTAAGAATTTTAGTGCCAATTCTGGTGACTAATATTGATATACATACTTTGTAATCAGGAGTTAATATGCAAATTAGTCTATATGAAGTAGGATTGCTAGCACCCCCCCCCCCCATCTTGGCTGAGTTTTGCCTCAAAGTGTTCAGTTAACTGAGCTGAAACTTATCATTTCTTATTCACTGGGCTCCACATCCAATATGGTATCTGTTTATAGTGATTCACAACTTTTGGTCTTTTCATCTTTTCTACAGATGTCCAAAAGTAAAGCTAGTGTATATAAGTAAGTAAGGGGAGTGGTAGCAAGTGTCTCCATTTCCAGTGCACTTGAGCTTGCTTTCATAAAAAATACTTTTTGTCCTTTGGTTGAAGCTTTCAATGCTGTGTTTTGCCCAGTCATAGCTTCAACCATTCATTATTGCATGAAGTCAGAATGCTGAAGTTTAGCAGTTTAAAGACAGTTATAGAAAATGTCACATTTATTGAGACATTGTATCATTTTCACATAAAATGTAAGACCAGCTTGAAGTAGTTATATTACAGGCACAAGTTTGTATCCCATCTGAAATCTGTTGTCTCCTTACTGGCACTGACATTATAATGAAGGCATTGCACAACATTAATAATACAGCATTTATGGAACCTGACAGTAACCTGCCATCTTATTATATAACATCCAGGAAACCACTGCACCATTATTAAAATCTATTCAAGAATAACTTTCTTCATGCAGGAATGGTGCAACATTCATGGAATAATTCACGTTACTCCAATGCATAAGAAAGGAAATAGAGAAAAAGTCATGAAATATCGATATATTAGTTTTACCTTAATTCTTGGCAAATGTTTTGAGAGCTGTGTTACTGATATTATGAAAAGTGGCAATAAATTAACATCTTTTCATATTTTCCAATGTGAATTTAAAACAGGCAAATCTACATAAACTAATTTAATAGAGCTGTGTGACCAGATTTTATATGCTGCAGATGTGGGTTTACCATCAGGAATAATTTAGACATGGTTAAGGTTTTTAACTCACATCTCACTCAGTTGTAGATAGAGCAATCATGAAAGCAAACACTAAGATATATATATATATATATATATATATATATATATATATATATATATATACACACACACACACCTATTGTTAGATATTATTAACTATTTGTATTTTGTGCATTTATATCTGTCTCATTTGAACTTTTATTTCTTTGTTACTGCACCTGTTTTGTCCTCTTTGTGTATTATCTTTCTTTTTGTACTATTGTGTTCCAAGTATTTTTTCTATTGTCTTGTGTGAACAATGGATTTATCTCTCATTTTGTACTATTGTGTTTGAAGTATTTTTGTATTGTCTTGTTGTGTGAACAATGGCTTACCTTATTCTTGGCAGATCACTACATGTGCCTCCTCTGTTTCAAACTTGATAGTGTTGTCCATTCTTATTATATTTAAATAATGATTTTTATTTGTGTCACTTTGTTTGACTAAGAAGTTTTCCATTTTGTTTGTGTCTTTGGGATTCTCTTTTTGTTTTTGTACAGTAAGTAGTTGGATCTTATGCTCTGACCTTAGTCACATTAAAAATTTGCTACTGCATTTATGAGCCTGAGTATGATTTTGCTTTGCATTTGGTTGAATAGATATGTACTTCTAATTGTTTGAGTGTCATATGCCATGCTATAGTTAAAGGTATACATTTTATATTTTTTTATTTGAACTGTGTATATAGACAGGATTGCTATCTTGTTTTTTATCTACCTATACACACACACACACACACACACACACACACACACACACACACACACACACACACATGCACAAACACACATTTAGTCCTCATTAAAAAGCCAAATTAAATATAACAAGCACTCTAAAACCAAAATGAAAATACCCACATTTCTAAAATCCCAAATCATAAAAAGTTGAAAATGACTGAAACTGCAATTGTTATAAATTGTATCATCGGAGGTAATCTATTTGAATATTAAAATAAAACCTACAATAAGTATAGGATGCATAGATTCCTTTATTTCACAAAGCAAAGAGTTTTTTTAAAACTCTTAGATGTCATCTGTTTACCATAGATTCCAAGAGCTCATACTTGGACATCCAAGTACCATAGATATGAAGCTACTGCTCTCTGCAATGGCAGTGTTTGGTGTTTGTTTCCATGAGAAAGGGGATGGTATTAGCATTATCGTCATTCCTGTTTATCCAGGTTTGATTAGGATAATTCATTCTAGAAATACAAAATTATGGCTAGACTATAACTTTAACCTGTTCCTCTAGTATGGAGCAGTCATTTAAGAAAGCTATACTACAGGATATTTTCAAATGGGTCATAAGAGGGAATACATGAAGTATAATTGAAGACATAAGAATTTTCAGACAGAATAATGAAAAGAAAATTGATTTAGATGTACTTTGCGTTAAATAGATCCCCTGATGCATACAGAACACTGCACCTTTCTAGATGTCAGCAGTTTTACAAATTAGGACACCTCTTCACCTATTGATAAAAAACGTCTCCAACATCAACCACCCTGGTCAAGTGTCTTCCCAACTCTCTTGATGACTGAGTACAGTTTTAAGCTATATTGTTCATCAAAGCCACAACGTATTACTCGTTTCTCTGTTTTCCAGAAGTACCTCTGAATTTAGGGAACATTATATCCTCAAGGACTTTGATAAAGTAGACTGGTTCACATTTTATTAGTCTAGTACCCAAAATCATACACTTCATATATTTAAAACAGTAATTATGCATACATTTTTGAAAACAAATTACATTTAGCCCGAAAGCCTCTGAAATGGCAAAACTGTCCTTTGTTCTTCAACTCTATTATGTCCTTTTTGAATCAAAGAAATCAACTCAAGAAACTTTGAAAAGCTAGCAAACATCCCAAACATCATGAGACTGTTTCCCTGAAAAAAAAAAAATCCCGAAACTGAATTGACGTCAGTCAAAAAAGTGAAATCTTCATTTTTTCAGAGTAAATCCATTTTTTATGTAACCCCAAACTAGGCATTTGTTGAAAATCATAAAAAATTGCTTGCTTTAAAAAAAATTGCCAAAGCTACAACCAGTTAGTTCCATAATATAGAGGGTAAGACCACTGCCTATGATCCAGGTGGCTAGGGTTTGATTAGTGGTTTTCACTTCAGGATGAAGGAATGAAGGGAGGAAGAAGAAGAAGGGGGCTATGCCCTTTATCCTCTCTCTTGCTCTCTGGGAGGAGGAATGGGGATGACACACAAGGTAGGCATCTTGTCTATACCAGAAAGCATGGTAGAGTGCACATCAGTTCATTAGGGGTTGAAGCTACAGCAAAAGGTGATGTACTATCCCATAAGCTGATAGTGCCCTCACCCTGTCCCATCACATGCAACATGAGGGTGGAGTCCTGAGACAGGCATGTCACCACGGAGGTCAGAGCATCCAACCCTCTGATTAGTTACAATACCACACAAGTCTGATTTAGCTTAAATAATTGAATAATATGGTGTAATGCCGGAAGTCTTTCTATAAAAGCTTGTTATTTCAATTGAGGTGGCTAGGGCAGGGAGGAAATGATAGCTGCAATTCTAATAGTTTTCTTGCTATTCTATCATTGAAAAAATCAGCCTATTCATATATTGATTTACTTGAAATTTTTTTTAGCTGATGAGAAGGACATGTTTTACAAGCATATGTTTAAAGGATAATGCAAGTTTGTTTTAGTTTTCAAAGGGGATAGGAATGATCTTTTTAAGTTAATGGTATTGATTCAATTTCAGTGACAACACAGTGGAGATGCACAATGCTTAGTTGCCCAGTTGAATTCCTGGCTGGGATGACTTACCTGCACAGTGTACATGCTCAGCATTTGTGCATGAAAAATTTCACCAGCTGATCTGTTCTTCTGTGGCATCCCAAGGAGATGTCATACTTGAATTTGTGGTTCTCTAAGCATTCTATTTATGTGCATGTTCCATACTAGTAATTATTTGAGTGCATTCTAGAAAAAGCTAGTGTCATATTCAATATTAGTCCCTCTCTTCCTTCTCTCGTCTGAGAGTTGTGATATACTTCAGTTACTCTTTGATTCTGAACTAAAGTGTGCATTGGAATGAAAGAATGAATGTTTAAATTTCTCCAGTTAGGAGCAGAAAAAATGGACATAATTCTTGTTATTTTTATACCAGCAGAGATTTGTATTTGAAGGTGGCTATTGGATGTATTGTCATGAGTAGCATGGGATTTTTTTTTAATGCTAACAAGCTTGTAATGTATTAACTGATGTATTAAATAATGGATCCTTTGTTCTATGAGCACATTATATTCAGATTTTCATGCTGCTCACCTACTCTTTTTTTGATTTGTAATTAGAGTAACATATCAACTACGATAAGTCACTCAAAATACAAATAACCTATATTGTGCTATATTTTAGCCTTGCTGTCTGATCCATCTCTTACTGAGCATAGTTTATTACAAAACATTGAATATAATAATCCTCCTGGGTAGGCTGGAGGCTATGAGTACAGTATTATGCATCTGCATCCACATTTTTTATATAAAGCCAGACACATGCACATATACACAAACACATAGGTATATGTATATACATATATATATAAAACATTATATTTCTTTAGATAGCAGATTAATTTTGATCAAAAGTAAATATGTCTAACCAGTTCATCGGTGATCACTTTCATCTAAAAAAAAGTCTTACATACATGATTGCAAATGTACACAAATGAGTAACATTACTTTATTGTGGGGGGCAGACTCTCCCATGCACCTGACATGGGGGCTCTGCCTATACACCCCAGAAAATTAAATATACACCCACCCCATTTAAATTGAAAATCTACCACCTCTTCACCAGAAACTACTTAGTTCACATCACAATCTCTCTTCGACTACCCTTTCTCCTTTCTCTCTATTTACTATGTGCATCACCTACTCCACTTGCTTTACTCTACACCTACTACTTCCACTTCCTCCTCTTAGCTCCCACTTCCTAATAGCAGTCCACTACTTTCTAATTATGACTACAACTACTAATTATACTATTTCTGTCCTCTTATCTCCCACTTCCTAATAGCAGTCCACTACTTTCTAATTACCACTACTACTACTACTAATTATACTATTTCAGTCCTCTTAGCTCCCACTTCCTAATAGCAGTCCACTACTTTCTAATTACCACTACTACTACTACTAATTATACTATTTCAGTCCTCTTAGCTACCACTTCCTAATAGCAGTCCACTACTTTCTAATTACCACTACTACTACTACTAATTATACTATTTCAGTCCTCTTAGCTACCACTTCCTAACAGCAGTCCACTACTTTCTAATTACCACTACTATGTTGTGTCTTTCGGCTTTTCCCGGTTAGGGGTAGCCACAGCGGAACTCCAGTCCGCTAATGATTGGCAGTAGATTTTTACATGCTGGCTTGTCGGGCCTAATGCACAACCTTCAATGAAGGAACGCCTATTCATGCATGTCGCCACACAGAAGACGCTCTAACTGAGAATCGAACAGGCAAGGTCTAACTGTGAGGCGACAATGCTACCGCAGCACCACCACCGCAGTTCTAATTACCACTACTACTACTAATTATACTATTTCAGTCCTCTTAGCACCCACTTCCTAGCAGCAGTCCACTAATTTCTAGTTATGACTGCAGCTACTAATTATACTACTTCAGTCCTTTTAGCTCCCACTTTCTAATAGCAGTCTACTACTTTCTAATTAGCATTACCAGTATATTACTTCAATCATCTTCGTTCCTACTTCTAGTCACAGCCTTGTCAATCAACCTTAAACTAGCCATTATCCACTTTATGCCTATAAGTTCTGTCCTGTTTCCTCTCTCAGGCCTCCCTACCCTCTTGATCACCCATCTCCCTTATTCCTCTCATCTCATTTTCCTCCCTACAAAAAATACTCAGTCCTCCAAGTCCTATCTCCCACTCAGATTCTGCTATATCTCCACCTACCAATATTTTTATTTATCTTCAGTCTGACTTAAACAACTCTCCCACTGCACCCTGCTTACAATGAAAAAAAACTTTGTTGTATTTACTTATGTATTCCATTAAGTTAATCAATGTCTTTTTGTGCAGTGTTAGACTATTTACAATTGTTGATGATATTATTTTGTTATTACCATGGTCCATGTATAATTACTAAATATGTTCTATCTCTGATATTCTTGGAGGTTTTCTCCCTGAGCCTCTGGTGAAAAGGCACATTCTGTATGCCCAGTCAGACCATTCAGATAAACAATGAAATACATAAATAAACAAAATAAATAAATATATTAATGACATGGTTGCACAACCACAGAGAAGAAAGAATAACTCCTAAAAGTATATTACAGCTGAACTGTATTATGTGACCACTGTAATCATTGATGAAAATTACCAAAAGTAGTGGCACATGGTAAATGAGTGGTGTGACCAAACCTGTGGTATCCATAGAAACAGATAGATATGTGTGGGTGTGTATGCATATGGAGTCTTTATACATATACATCTATATTTATCTAGATACATCAATCTCTCTTCTTCTTCTTCTGTTGGCTGCTCCTGTTAGGGCTCACCACAGCAGATCAAATGTCCGCAGAATGAGTGGCAGTAGAGTTTCTACAGTCTCTTGTTACCAGCCTGGCACCTAGCTTTCCTCTGAAGGCACACACACACCAAGGATCAATTTAGAATGTTCAATTCACCTGAAGTCAAAGGTATATATCCTTTTCCCCACTGTAGTGTGATCCTGGTGTTAGTATATATAGTTTGGGGGGTGGGGGGTACAGGCCCCTACATGGGGGTTGGGGGGTGGGGTGAGGGGGCATAGCCCCCCACTTATATTGATTTTATGTTGTCTGGTTTTGTTTTACATTATTTGGTAAAAGCCAACTAGGTGGAGGGCTACTCCCCACCCCTCCCAATGTGGGGGGCTGCACCACCCACACCCCCCTAACTATATATACTAACACCAGGATCACACTACAGTGGGGAAAAGGACATATACCTTTGACTTGTCTTAGTGTACTACTTGTGAGTGAAATGAGTTTTAGGTGAAATGAGTTTTAGGTATAATGAACTTTAGGTGATTTGGCCTCAGTGAAATGAGTGTCAGTGAAATGGTCTTTAGGTGAAGTGATACGAATCCATATATATATATATATATATATATATATATATATATATATATATATATATATACATATATACATACATACATACGCAGTGATATAATGATATAATGAGTGGTCAAAATGTTTAATGTGCAACAGAATAATATTGACCAAAGCACACTGACCTTTTAGTATAGTGACAAATACATTGCACATCCAATAGCCATCATCATCAACCCCATGTTTCCCATTTTCTACACAGGGTCATGGTATCATGTCAACTGTCACCATCTGTCTCTCTCTCTCCATTCAATGCCACTCTCCAAACATCCTTGATACTCATTCTTGACTGCGGCAAGTCTTCTCATACACAATCCGTCAACCTCTTGCTGGACACCCTCTTCTTCCTATGTGTTCCAAACCTTCTTCATCTGATCAACTTCTACATTTGTGCACATGTGCCCAGACCACTGTAATTTGTTGACCTTTTCTGTAATTAGAGCTACTTTGGCTTCTGCTCTTATTTTCTTGTATTTGTCTGTCCCACAGAGTGCATCTTGCCACCTGTCTTGGGCACTTCATCACCTTCACCTTAAGCTTACTGAACTGCTCTGCCTTTATTGCGCAGGTATCAGTACCATACAGTAGCATTGGTCACACCAGTATTTTGTACAGCTCACTGTTCAGCTTCTCTGGCAGTCTTCTGCCATGTACTACACCTGATACTCTGTGACAGTGGGCTACAGCCACTCTGATTCTAGATTTGACCTCTTCATTCAGGCTTCCCTTCAGTTCAACTACCCCCCAGATACTTGAAGTTGTTAACATGTCCCAATATCTTCCTTTCTATCTCAGTTCTCAGCTTTTTCTGATTTGCTTCATTTGCTGCCACTGTAACTGTCTTATCTGTACTCAGTTTCAACCCATGTGCCTTCAGTTTTACATTTCATTCCCCTACCCTTTGCTGACATTGTTGCACACAGTCACTCATTGTCCGCATACTGCAACTTGGTTGATCATCCTCTCCAACCTGTTTGAACTGAACATCAGTGGTGAAAGAGCTAAACCCTGATGCAGATGCAGTCCTACTGGGAACCCCCCTCCCCGCGAGACTAGACAATGTTCGTGCTTGAATCATTGGTTTCTTGTAAGTAGCTTGCACTAATTCTACCAATGTTTCTTGGATTTTGACCAACTGGAGGACTGGCTAAATCAGCATTCTTGGGACCTTTTCATATGATTTCTCTAAGTCTAGAAATGCCCAGTTGGATGTCTTTCTCATCTCTAGGTTCTTCTCCAGTATCTGTCTCACTGCAAATATTGGTTCAGTTGTGCTGCAAACTGATCTAGATCCAAACTGTTCAACTCCCATCTGTCTTTCTACTACTCTGCACATTCATTTATCAATCACCGTCTCCAGAACTTTCCTGTACTGTAATAGGAGTTTGATACCTCTGTACTGCTAAGAGTTGTGAATGCCCCTTTGTTCTTGAGCAATGGCACTAGCATACTTATTTGCCAGTCATGTGGGATATGCCTTTCTCTGCAAACTTCTATGAGTGCCCTCAGGAGCTATATTTCCTCTTATCATACCCAACATGCTTATCGTATCTGCTATAACCACATCTAAGCCTGTTGCCTTCCCTGTCTTCATTTTCCTTAGTGCTATTTTTACATCTTCTATGGTAAACGCCTTCTCTTCATTCATTGTAAGTTATGTCTGGGGCATTAGAGATTCTGTGGGGTTTTCGTCATTCAGAAGCTGATGGAAGTATTCATTCCTTCTGCCTTTGATGTCCTGTGGACTGGTGAGCAGGTTGTTGCTGACATCCTTATGAAGAGTGCCTGACTATCTTGTTTATCTTCCTTTCTTTGCCTTGTAACCTGATAAAGTTTCTTTGTGACATCTACTGAGTCACTTTCCACAAGCTGGTAGAGTGTCTCTGATGCCGTGATCTTTGCTATTGTAACTCTTCTCTTAGCTTCTTTGTTAGCCAACCAATATTCCTTCCTATCCTGGACTATCTTTTCTATCTCCCACTTTTTCCTGCACTCCTTCATTTTCTTGATGACTTTGTGGGCTTCCGCATTCCACCAGCAGCTTTCCTTATGTACCTTATTTCAATGCCTGACTTGGCTGCATACCTGTTCTGCAGTTCTTCCACATGGTGATTTGAGGCTCTGCCATTCTCCTTTATCTCCACCTATCTCCTTTTCAAGATGCTAGAGTGCTGATTAGTTCCTTGAACTGTTGTGCTTTTTGTTTTTTCCAGTCAACTTTCCAGTCTTCAGCCTGGTCTCTGTTGACCTCAGAGCTTTCTCTGACTGCTATTTGTGGCTGATTGTGACAACCAGTTGTTCATGCTGTGGGCCATCTGTTTCACTGGGGATGACTTAGCAGTCACTGATTCTACCGCACTGCACTTTCTTTACCTGGAGGAAGTCTACCTCAGTTGGATGTTGAAAACATTTGTGTGTGACCTTATGAATGACTCTATTGCTGAATCAGGTATTGCTCATCATCATGCCATTTGCCAGCAAGAAGTCTAGAGAGTGGCCTCTCCTTTTTACTGCAGTTGCCCACCCATGTGGACCAAGGCGGTCCTTATATCCTGTTCTGTCTGTCCTCATATGTTTATTCAGGTCATCCATTACTAACACCCATTCATGTTGGCCTGGTTTATCTAGTAGATCCTGCAATTGTTGTCTAAATCCATTATTTTCCTTTTTATCATAATCCTGCTGTAGGGCATAGGCTGAGATTATGAATACTGCCCTATCATTACACTAGAGTCTGATTGCCATGAGTCTGTCAGTAATTCTGATTATATCCCTCACTGTCTCCTGAAGCCTTTCCCTCATCAACATTCCCACACAATTTTTAGCCTGTCCTACTACTGAGCAGTAGACACTAGATCCCAAGCCAACTGATTTTGCTGCAGTTCCATTAAATCCTGTCTCCTGGATACATAGGATATCCAGCTTCTTCCTTACCATTAAGTCATCCACTTCCAAGCTCTGTCCTTTCAGTGAACCTTCATCGAGTGTATCAATTCTTAGTTCATGTTCGGCTAGTTGACTGGTTTTAAGTCCAGCTTTGGCTCAACAGAGTTATTCCAAGTATATCAAGCTGGGCAACTAGACATTGCCCTGCCAGTAGCTAATTGATACAGTGCTTCCAGACTTTAAGGAGTGCACAGAGGCCAATAGGGGCACATAACCCCTCTCATAGTTAACATGGGTCAGTGGTATAGGTTGGAATAGGCCAGTTCTTAAACCCACTTATCATTAGCAATTGCCTATGCCCATTTGCCTACATTAATCAACACAATCAAGTCATGCAGAGACATATTTTACACCTTGAAATGGTTAGCCCTGCCACATTGTGCAGTCTGTGGTCTGTGTTCTCCTATCTTGAGGATACTGTGCACCATAGTAGATGACCAAAGTGGTTGGACTATATTACTCTTCCTCCTATAGAGCACAATCAGGAGTCTGTGCTGCTGCCTATAACTCAATTCTTGGGTGAATTTGAGATGGAAAGACTACACAGTGCATTGAAAACAGAAATAAATTTCCTTTTTAAGTGTACTACCCATAACTGATCACAAATTCAGCTCAAATTTGCTTGAATAGTAGTAGTGCTATGGAAAGGACTTTTTTAGCATAAGCTGCCCGCTAGGATTACAGGGCAGGGTTAGGGTTAGGATGCATTACTAAAGCAGGAAGAGGGGCTTTGCCCCTTTTCCATCTTAGTAATACATGCTAACTCTAATCCTACCAGTACACAACATAGCTTGAATGCTCACCATGCAAACACACATGCACACTAATCCACAAAAGATCAAAACAAAACACTCAGCCAGCATTTTTTTTCAGCGGGGCAGCCCACAATGTACCCCCATCCACATCCTTGATAATTGTATATACTTGGATCTCCACTGTCCTGTAATCTAATAGAGAAAAAGACAGTACTTTTGATCAGCTCATTTTCAATCAGCTGTACTGGCTTTTCACTCTAGGTTAAAAACCCACTTCAGTGGAAGGTTCTACACCTATATGTCTATAAATAAATATATATATATATATATATATATATATATATATATATATATATTATATATAGAATGCATGCACACACACACACACACACACACACACACACACACATATATATATATATATATATATATATATATATATATATATATACAGATACACACATATTACACATATATTCTCATACAGTGACATATGTATGTAGACATATGATTTTATTTCATCTTTAACGGTTCCTAGAACATCAATGAATGAAACTTGGAAAACTGAATGGTTATAAAACATATAAAAGGAAGCAGAACTTTAAATGATCCTTTGAAAAATAATTCATCATAAATGCTCCAACATATAGACTAGTGAATCCTTGCTAGCTTTCAGTTTCAGTTTCTTTGCCACTGTACAGGCGACTTGGTCACATATGGAAAATACAGTTTATCTATTATAATTTAGCAATCTGTTTTGAAGGTCTTTGGGATAACAGCTGCTACAGAAGTCCACATTAACATATGAAACTGGAATTGCTGATTGCAATGCACTTGTCTCACAACCAAGTCAGCAAATATGAAAACAGTAATAAAAATGTAATCACTGGCTTGGGGAAAACAAAAAGGCTTAGCAGCTGCTTACATTTTCTGCTTTGTTATTCTGGACAGCTGTATTATGCCTAAATTCTTCTTTACGGTAATTCTTTTTTCAATTTATAAACTGGAAGTCACTGACAGTTCTTGTAGCTTGCATATGTTTTACATTTATACAAACAGACTTCAAGTTTATGGCCTTTAAGAATGTGTGCATTAAGCAAGTAATTAGGGACTGAGTAGAAATTATGGGCAGCATTTATTTGTGCTTAACTCAACTTTCCTTTGTCAAGATTTCTCTTCATGATCTTTTAGTTTAAATATACATTACAGAATAAATGTTTTACAGTAACGAATATACTTCTGTGGAAGACTGCATTGATGACATAAACTCTAGCTGCTCTGAAGACAGCTGCTGAACTGAATATTAGTTAATAAAAAAATTGATGCACATAACAGCTAAAAACAATACCATAAGTGGCCAGGGCAACTTGTTTCTAAACCATTACTGCAAAGCATATTTGAGCGACTAGTTTCCCACAAGACCAATTTAAGTGTGACTGATACTCCAACTCATGTGTAGCAATCAACATTTTGTTTACTAATGACTACATGGTCAAACATATAATTTATATTGCTGCACAGAAACATGAGTTTAATCAGGGTTTTTGGAACTGTTCTTCAGGTTTTACACCAAAATCCAGGACTAATGTAAGTGTATCCCTCAACACCACAGTTGAAGTGTACCACCCCACCTCACACGCTGGAAGTCTATAATCTTGTAGAGCATGCCTTTCCTAGTACTGTTAGTTGTACAGACTAGTTCACTCAGTAATTAAAAAAGACAAAGTTGAAGTGGGTATGACTGACAATTGGACAAAATGGCAGCATAGTGTTCTCTTATAGTTTACTGACTGGTTATGTTTCATAATTTTATTACGCTAGTGAGTGAGTCAGCCAGCAATTCAGTCATAAAAACACTGCATCATGGCTTCAAAATCAAATAATCAGTTTAAAATAGCAAATCCTGAGGGAAAAAATAGTTCCCTATGTTTGAGAATCTTTTGCAGCTCATTCTGGATGTCTCCACTTTTCTGGAAGAAAATGTAGGGCAGTCAGAGAGGGTGTCAGAGCTGCAGGGAAGATTTCAATTCATAGATTCATAGCTTGTTACTAGGCTAAATACCACTAGAAATGCTACAAGCCTAGCCGTGCACCCCAACCCACTTGGGTCCCAACTATCAGTATTATACAGGGGGGCATGTTAATGGGCAGGTAGCTAAGGATTTGTGTGGGGGGTGTTAACTAGAATAATACTTTTCTTATTGACGGGCTCTGTCCATAAGGACATGGGATCCAGGCCAGGGATAAATTTATAATTTCCCATACAACTGTCAAGGTTTTGTTTGAATAGGATCAGTGAATAACTCTGTTTTACATGGATATGGATCCATCGGGGATGGGCATGTGGAAGCCCTGTAAGCCAGGCAAAGATACCCTATCATGAGGCCTGTAGGACACTGAATACAGAGACAGTGCCTTTAACCAATCAGTGTGGACAGGGTATTCATGCCCTGAATTCTCCTGGTAATAAACCCCTGTGGGCATTCCAACTGCTGCAGGTGTCTGGTTAGATACCTGCCAAAGGGGGCATTGTATTCAATGATGGGTCTGTTAAGGGCTGAGTAGAGTGGTACTATAACTTTCTTGGACCTGGATGCCATACCATTACCTATAAGTTGAGTGACATAGAATGGTTTCTTATTAACTTAGCCACATGTTGGTCAAAGGCCAGATTGCTATCAGGGAAGTTTTATTAATGGATTAATAACCTTGAATTGACCATTTCCCAAAGGTTTCCCAAACGGCATTATAATTCATTTTTTGGAATTGAGTTTTAGGCCATGGCTTTGGCACCAGTCATATGACTGTTAAACAACTTGCAAGATGTTTGTGCCTTTGGGTGAATATATAATAGCTCCCAGTTTAGTCATTTTTGAACTTGGTGAGCCACAGACCTTTAACATTTGCCTTGACTTCCAAGAAAGTAGATGCCATACAGGAGTGAGCTCAGAATTGAGCCATGGGGTACTCCACTGGTGACAGGTCTCTTGGTGGTGGTGGTCTCACAAATCCTGACTTCTTAGGTCCTGTCTGTTAGCCAGCTAGCAATCCACTGAGTTATGAAGGGTTTACGCCTAGCTCAGAGAACTTGTCAACAATGCCTAAGTGGGGTATTGTATCAAATGCCTTAGCCAAGTCAAGATACACTTGTCCCTTGTGGACGGGAATGACTGTTGTGATCCACCATTCACTTTGAACGTAATCTGTTTCAAGGCTGTAGTTGAAGAGTGCCTCTAGTGGTCTTGATAGGTCATGTTTTAGACTGTTCAGGAGGCAAATGAGGTTCTTGTTGAGACCATTGGAGCTGGTGTTCTTGGCTTTAGTGAGTGCTGCCAGCATCTGGTCACTGCTGATAGCTGGGGGAAGTATGTTGGAGGGGATTTCATCTAGTGTAGTTGGGGGTGTGGGGGTTAAGTTTGAACTGAATATATCAGCCAGTAGGTTTGCTGTGTCACCCTGATCAGTGGGATAGTGCCATTCACCACCAGTTCTGTACACTGTTGTGTGTTACCTGTAAGGTTTCAGATGTAGCTGAAGAAAGCCTTCTGATTATCCTTAGACTTCAAGGCTATTCTGACCTCATAGTTGGCCTTGTTGTATTTATTTAGACCTCTTAGTTTCTTGTTTACTTGTATAAGAGAGCACCTATCTTTAAGGGAGTTGCTTTTTCTGATTTTGGCCATGGTTTTCTTCTTTTAATGTATACCATGTTTAGGTGAGGATTCCACTAGAGCAGTTTGTTTTTAGTGTTTGTTTTGGGTTTATTTCTGGTAGGTATGGCAGCCTCAGTGCAGCTATTCACGTGTTTGCTTAATCTGTCAGTAATTCTGAATAGGTAGTGGAGGTCTTAGGGCAAGAGATAGCCTTGAATTTTTACAAACTGTCACTTTATAGGATGCAGTTTGCCTTGGAATAGTTCTTAACCATTACTGGTTTAGAAGGATTTCCTTGGTTAATTTATACTTCAAAAGAGACAGCTTTCTAATCCGACATTACTAGAAAGGATGTGACATGGGGGTGTGCAATGCTCTCCCATGTTGGTGAGTACCAGATCCAGTATGCTTGATCGTCTGGTTACAATGTGCTCTATCTATTCCAGGGTGTCTGTGCTAATAAAGTCCAGGAAGCATCATGCCTGTGATTTTAAGGCAGTGTACTTTTCCCAGTCTACAGAGGGGTAGTTAAAGTCACCCATGAGTAGGGTGGTTGATTGGATGGTGAGTACCTCTAGTAGGTTTAGGTAAGAGTTGTGAAACTCTAGGGGCATATATGGTGACCTGTAGCTAACCATAGTATGGTGAGGGACCTTTCCTATGGTCATACCTCTCAAACTCTTAGAGCAAGAAATTGTGCACAAAGCTATACATAATGGGGCTATAAAGGCCCAAAAGTAAGGATACATTTTAAATATTGCTCTTACAAACTTAGAAAGTGGATGGAATAACAGGATTTGTATTAGCGTTAATTTTCTTAAAGATATGAAGTCTGAAACTCAAGTGTATGTCATAATTTCTGACTTCAGCTGGCAATGATTTGCAAGAAAACCACAATTTTATAAGAAACAGACCAAAAATGTGAAGCAAAAATCTGTACAGTTGAGACGTATGCCTATGATAACTTGCATGTGGATGGGCTCCATGATATCATGTAGTTTAACCAACCTGGAGATATATATGCTGCTAGATTGAAAAACCTCCACCTTTGGCCTCAGTCTGTGCTGTTGTTGGTCTAAATCTGTGGAAGGCACTGCAACCTTGCAATTCTGGACAGCTTTCCATGGCTTTAGACCAAGTCTTAGTCATGGCACAGATGTTTACATTCCCCATAGTAAGGAGGGCTTAAAGTGTGTGGAGGTTTTTGTTTAGGCTGTGAGCATTGAGCAATAACACCTTAAGGTTGCTTGTAGACTTTTTCACTATGTTGGTAGTTTTGTCTTTATGACATTTCCTAAAAAAGGCTCAATTGGGTGGATAGGGTTTTAGCCAATATCCAATTGCCTAGGGGTGGGGACATATCTCTCAACTGTACAGATTTTTGTAGAATGTCCAGATGTTTGCCTCATATTTTTGGGCCATTTTTCATAAAATTGTGGATTTCTGTCAAATTAGTGTCAAATCTTTGCAAACTGAAGTTAGGAAATAATGAGAGACATTTGAGTTTCAGACTTTATACCCTTCAGAAATTCCATGCTAATACAAAATGTGTTATTCTATCAATTTTCTAAGTTTGTAAGGGCAGTATTTAAAAAATTGTCCCTATTTTTGGGCCTTTGTCCCACTTTTATTAATGACTTTGTCCAGATTTCTTGCTCTAAGAGGTTAAGAAGTATGGGGAGTCAGGTGAAACCCATCCATGAAAAAGCAACTTGGTCTTTTGACCATGTTCTCCCATGCTGACAGATATTGGATCCCCCTACACTGTCACCAAACACTAAACCAATTATTAAAGTCAAATGTTCATATTGTGGCATTGTTCTTGGTTATGGAAGAATGCTGCTCAATGCAAGACTCATACATATCTGTGATACATATTCCAACAGATTCATTATATATCTTTTCATATAGTTCAGTGAGCTACTCCTCAGGTCATTTTCACCCATGTGGAATATGATAGAACCATATGGTACTTGAGTGATTGATGGTATTTAAAACCCAGGAGGAAAAATAGATGAAAACTGTTAACCTGATAGTATTTAAAGAGGTAAAACCTGACTCATTAGTTAAAAAGTTAGGAAAACAGCAACAGAAAAAAAGATGGTTTAGAATCATCCTAGATAAAATAATGTCTAAAATTATTGACATACTAGAAAACATTGCCTCAGAGGAATTATAATATTTTGTTCTTTTTATGATGAAAAAGATATAGAAAGTGCCATAAGAACTGTCTGACAGAATGTATAGCATTCACAGAGTAAAGCAGAGGTGCCAAGGTATAGTCAAGACCAGTCAAGAGACTTGTGGCACTTGCTTTCCACAAAAAAATGTGAATGGTTAGTTATACAAAGCAGAAAGCTAAAAAATAATAGAATGGAAACATTTTAAGAATACGTTTGTGGAAGTTTTTTTCTCCAGTCCAGGACTAGTCTCACTTAGGACATTTATTATACCAGGCAGGTTTAGTGCTTTTATATCCAACAGTTTCAGTAGCTAATAATGAGGATGCTGTCTGACAGCTGAAAGGCAAAGCAGCTGTATGAGCCTTCTTACAAGGGAAAATACAAACTGAACAGTATACCACAGGAGGTCTGGAGCACATACTGAGGGTTAAGAAGAAAAAATCTGATGTCATAAGGCCCAAACTTCACCACAATGACAGGGAGAGTAAAATATAAGATAAGTACATTATGAGACAGAGCAGTGCAGCCAGCCAATTAATGCTGAAAACAAAGTGTTTCCATTGCTAAAATAATTGAAAGATGAGTCAGGGAGATTGTATGTGATAAACAGAAGTTTTTTTTTCTATTGGGTCTCCACAGGATAGGGATAGATGCAGAGCCACAAGGTACAGGAAAATGAAATTGACTCAGATTCAGTAGATGACTGTTGTTGATGAAAGGGAGAGATCAAAAAGCAGCCATTATAGAGCTCCAATTAAGCCAAAAGAAGGCACATGAATATTTTTACCCAAACTTTGCCACATTCTGAGTAGATGGACAAGGACATTCATATGTATGTTGGACAATGCTTATAAAATACACAAGCAAATGTGAGATCATGCCACTATATATAGACTAAGCAGATATCATGTGACTGTTTGAGATGGGTACTGTATTTTGGAGATGCTCTTTATGACTGTGTAGGGAAATCTTTACTCATTGCCACTATGGAAATCCATGTTTTATAAATCACTAGAGTGGATATATACTGTCTGAAGCACGCCACCGTTGATTGACAAAATGACCAACTAAGCATGATTATGTTAATTACCTCATTCTTAATACCCACTGATTTTTATACGATTAACATTCTTGGCATGCTAAAAAGATTTAAGGTTTCCCTTCCATTGTTAGTCAATGTTAAAAATTTTTTTAGCACATGCTTTTCTTTTCTTATGACTCTGTATTGCAAAAGATTTCATACACATTGCAGGCAAATGCTTAGATGCTTATAGTTCAGCTCATGCGTTAACAGTATTGTGTCTCTCCATGCTATAAAGAGTTTTTTTCAGAAGTTTAACCACTAGGTAAGAGGATAATATGGTGGTCCTTTTTTTACATCATATCATCTAAAGTGCCTGCATCTGCTTTATTATAATGATAGTAGTCATGCTTGTTAAAGAATCCATACAATAGAGAAATTAAATAAGTATGGGAAAACCCATCAATCTGGTGTTTTTTCTCCTCTCCATGTTCTTTCCTCTGATGAATGGGTGATAGAGTAAGTGTAATAATTATATAATGGAAGATAGAGTTGACAATCCATTGTAGTGTCAATATATATATATGTGTGTGTGTGGGGGGGGTGCATACAAAAGTACAAAAGAACCTTAACAGGACTGATTGAGGAGATGGACTGCGTAAGCTGTTTGGAGGAAGTTTCACAAGGAGCAAAGACTATGCACATTTTGTAGAAATAATACCCAGTAATCCAGCAGACTAGATAATTTTCTGGGTCTGAAGATAATTCTCCCACAAATATAAAATATAGAAATTATAGACAGATACATTTTAACTACACCATTGAAAAACTCTGTTTACATTTTGCATTTTCAGATCTCCATTTATAATGAACAAATAGGAGTTTACTTGGTTGCCACTAAAGCTGACATCAGTGCACTGCTGTCAAGAGAAGAACAAAAAAATATGAGAAAACATAATTAAAGAGAAACAGGTGAAGCTAGCAGCATTGCAAAAGTCCCATACCCCAACATAACCAAAGGTAAGATCCTTCCTGAAATTAGTAAAGTCAAGCATGAATTACAGCAACTTACTATCTCACATGCAGAAGCTGAAATTTTGACAAAAGGTAGTTATTGGTGGCTGTTTGCAGAAAAAGTGACTACAGCAATTGCCTGGGCCGGCAAACAACCAATGCATAACTGACATATTCCCAAGGTAATGGATATTACAATAATGCAACTGAGGAGGTAGAATCCATTAGGAATGCTTTCAAGGTGTATTATGAACTATTTTATATTGAAGAGGGGAACAAGTGACTAACCCATTGGTCTGCAAAGACAGCTTAAAACAAACAATCCTATTTTGATAAAGATATTACTGACCTTGAATTGTGTTCTACAATAAAGAACTAAAGAAGAATAAGACACCAAGATCAGGGTACCATGTAAGGAGATAAAAAAAAATCTAAATTAATGTAATACTTTATTTATTTATTTACCAGAAAACTCTGAGTGGGCATGACAAGCCCCTTTTCAGTAGAGACATGAGGAGAAAAGCTGCATAAAAATATGACTTCTGCAGGTAGACCAAATCAGCAACCTCAGCTTTTGCAGGCAGTGTTTACCAGCACCATGTTGACAAGCAGCTACACAGTATTAGGGAAGTAAGGGAACTCCCATTTCCATGCAGTCAGTAAGAATTACAGCAATTCCTCTGCAGAAAGTGGGCACTAAACATACGGTGAATTACAGACCATTATACAACTGCTCCCCATTAATATTCAAAAACGTGCATGCTGATTGGTCAGCATGCACATTGTAAATCAGAGTTATAGTAATGGAAAAAGTTCTGGTCGCCTGGACTTTTTCCATTGCTATCTCTTTTTTCACACTGTTTCGCTATGTTAAACGAGTTTAACATAGCGAGACAGCTTTAAAAAAAAGCAACAGTGATTCTCCGTTGCTTTTTAAAAAGATGTCTCGCTATGTTAAACTCCTTTAACATAGTGAGCCAGTTTGTAAAAAGCAACGGAGATCTTGCTTTCTCCGTTGCTTTTTTCAAAACTGTTTCGCTGTGTTAAATGGGTTTAACATACTGGGACATCTTTAAAAAAGCAACGGAGATTCTCTGTTGCTTTTTTTTTAAGCTGTCTCGCTATGTTAAACCCATTTAACATAGCGAGACAGTTTATAAAAAGCAACGGAGATCTTGCTTTCGCCATTGCTTTTGCCCACAGTTCTGATGTACTGCTTAGGCATACGCATGTGCAGTACATCAGCACTGCCGCAGAATACCAGACAGCTGCGGAAGGGCAGCAAGGAGGCATTATACAATGCCATTATTTAAGAAAAGTAATTATTTTTTTTCTTAAATAATGTCATTGTATAATAGTAATAACCCACTTCTGGGTGTAGGTAATGCTGGATTTACCCATGGTTGGCTTTGTTTGGCCACTCGGGCTTCGCCCTCATGACCAAACCATGCCAACCGTGGGTAAATCCAGCATTATCCACACCCAGGTGTGGGTTATTGCTATAATATCCTTGCTAAACACAGATGTTAAAATTCTCTGTCAGACTACACTCGTCAAACTACACAGGATACTGCAGTTGTTCATTGGTCAAGGACAGACAGGCTGCATACAAGCATAACAATCTATTTATAATTGCTGGACTATTCCTAGTTTTATGAAAGCATTTCAGGATAAAATAAAGCCAGATATTTTATTTTCTGATATCTCAAAAGCCATTATCTCAGTCAGTTGGCTTTTTTATTTAATTAGTGCAATGAGGATTAGGCCATGGAATTATAGCTTGAGTGAAGGTTTTATAAAGCTATCCTAAATTTGAAATTCTAGTCATGGGGGGAGGGGTCATAACAAGGTAAGTATAAAGAAGGGAACTAGACATGTCTGCCTGTTATCCACTTGTCTCTTCACATTAGTAATAGAGGAACTGACACTGAAAGTGAGGCAAAAGTTATAAGAAGAGTTTTTACTTGGGAGGTTCCAGGGCTTGGTTTTGTATGTATACAGATGATTGCATTTTACTAGTGAAGTTCAATGATGCCCTTAATCCCAAGGTGCTAGATATCTTTGCAGAATTTTCTGGTGTATATGAACTAAAATGCAACCTATGGAAAACATCCCCAGAATATGGAAGGGCCAAGACAAAGGAAACTGTAGGGAAAACAAAGAAATGGAAGTAACTAATTCCTAGGCATAGACATAACCAACACTTATGAAGGGATATTTATATGGAATACAGATCATGATAAGGGTTGGATAACAAGAAATCTTGAGCAACAGTTAGTGAGAATTAACCAAAGTAATATCACCCTGCTGTCTCATCATCTGATTCACCATATATCCATGTCATACAAAAACACAGGACTTTGGAAAGGGTCTATATCAATGCACCGAACCATCACTTCAATGAATGGCATTTCATCAGAAATGCCATTCATCAAATTCTGCTCCGAGACTGCACTATAGGAGGGAAAAGACAAATTTTCTGATCCTTACTATACCATGATCTCAACATGAACAGCTCGACAAAAGGCATGTTCGATGTAAGTGCACTGAAAATGCTGTTCGCTGAATTGATTTTTCGATGAATTAATAGGGGTCTCTTGGGGAAACCCATCTAGTTATAGTATTTTACATAAATCATTTTAAAGGCAACAGAATCCCAAGAAACTAATGTGTTCTCTGAATGAGCTAGGTGGTTTGGGCTTAGTAGATATATTTACTCTAGTATAGGCCCATAATATAACACCACACTATTTGAAAACAAAAGAATCAGTAGGATTTAGCCTAAAAATAATCTGATTCCCATTTCTGAACATTCTGGCTGGATTATTAGGAATCAGGACTAGCAGAATAAGTTGCATTTAGACAGGGGGGTTAAGTTTTAACTGATACCCTGCACTGGTCGCAAATTGTTAAAAGCATCCCATAGTGGGAAAAATGGATTTGAAAATATGCAGAAATGGATAGTTGGAATCTACTTGTGATTAAATAAATTGGAGATCAAAGACATACTAGACTACCTTATGGATCTTTTAGTTTCAGAAAAGTGATAGATAATTATAAAATGCCAGAAAACAGATTGTTAACATACTGGAAACTTTGCACCATTTCTCTTGATATCTATAAAAAGAACAAAGACAGAGGTGCAAGACTTGTACCTTGCAGGAAATGGGGGAGTGTCAGGAAGGGAAGGATTAGTCTGATACATAAGGACTTGATGAAGTCAAGAGGGACGTTTGCCAAACATAGACTGCAGCTTTGTTGGGAATAAGATCAAGCCCTTTACTTAACAGACTTCCAGTAGTTACAATCATGGGACCAAGCACACATACTAAGACAAAGAACATTTATCTGGGATCATATATGCATGTTCTGCATCAATGGTGGCGCACTCCTTCTAAATTATATAGAATTCATAAAAATATTAGCAGCAAAATGATGAAGGTCTGAAAAAGATGGATCACCTTTGACCCATTTGTTCAGGAAAGAGTACAAATTAGTTGGATACACTGCCATAAGCTCTGAGAAGACACATTTCGGAGGAAGACATTATGGACATTGGAATTTTTCAGATTTAGAATTGGTGAAGAGGCTGAAGGTTGAATCCACAAAGTGAATCAGCTTAGACTGCCCCTTGCTTATATTCTGAAATACATTCTAGCAAGATATTGGAAAAGCAGTTGCAATTCTGGAATCAAAACGCTGTTACTGGTATTTACAAAACTATCAGAAAAGAGAGTTATGTATTTTAAATTGTATCTCCATGGAGAAAATGGCAGAAGTAATGGGGGGGATGTTTATTTATTCCTTACGTGACTATATTAGGTAAGGCTGTGCAATGAACTCCATTTCTTAAGAATACCCCTCCGTCCTCAGACCTAGAAAAATGTAGGCCTATAAGACAAGCAATTAGCCTGGTCATATGTTGCACAGCAAACCTAAGACATACCTAGGGATATAAGTGACAGGAATAATGTCATTTTATAACTTTTAATGTTATTAGGATAAAACTGACCCTCCCCCAGTTGGGCATACAAAGAAAATGTGGTGATCATTTCAGAATGGATTATATTATCTATTATATACAAGAAGATACAATACCCCACTCGGCTATCATTGAAAAACTCATCAACTTAAATGTAAACCCATACATCACAAGATGGGTTGCAAACTGGCTGAGTGACAGAACCCACAGGGTCAGAGTTGCTGGTGCCATGTCAGACTCAAAGCCTGTCACAAGTGGTGTCCCACAGGGCTCAGTCCTGGGCCCACTCTTGTTTGGCATCTACTTTTATGAAGTACAAGCAAACACAGGAGGGTTATGGGTGACAAAGTTTGCAGATGACTGCAAACTGGGCGCCGTAGTCGAAAACACATCTGACACAGATATCCTTCAGAAGGGTCTCACAGAAACGGATAACTGGTGCCAGAGCCATGGCCTAAAGTTAAATGCCAAGAAATGCATAGTCATACCCTTCGGGAAAAACAAGGTTACCCCTAGCTACCATATAGGTGGCAATCCACTGATCACAGAAGAAGTTATCAGGGACCTGGGGACCCAGGTTGACAGTAGCCTTTCATTCGACACTCATACTGCTAAAGTAGTTAGGAAGACCTTCTACATTGCCCACCTTATCATGAAGGGATTCGCATCTAGATCAAGGGAGGTCATAGTCTCCCTATACTCATCACTCATCAGACCAATGATTGAGTACAATGCCCCATTCGGAATGTATCTGACCCGACACTTGCAGCAGCTGGAGAGGCCACAAAAGTTCCTCACCAAAAGGATAAAGGGTCTCAAAAATCTGTCTTATGCTGCCCGACTGAAAGAACTCCAGCTCTATTCAGTTGCTTACCGCTTGCTCAGAGGTGACCTGTGCCTGACATACAAGGCCATGTCAAACCCAGATTTGATGAACATGCTTCACCTCAAAAAATCTAGATCCCTCAGAGCCACAAGGGCGGGAGACTTAAACCTCAACACGGTTATTAACAGGACGTGCTGGAGGGATAGATTCATCACCCAAAGACTCCCTATGCTGTGGAACAAAATCCCGGTATATGTGAGGCAGAGCACCTCGCTGGCCTTGTTCAAGAGGAATCTTGACCAATGGATGGGAGATCGCAGATATACCCCAGGGGTTACCTCAGTGTCACTGCTCGACAGAGGCACAGCAAAATAATGGGCATAGTTTCTCCAAACTAAAGGGGTGGCGTAAGCCACAAAACTATGGGCTAGGCTTGTAAATGCCCTCAGGCAGATAGCCTAGTATGAACCTATGAACCTATGAACCTATGATGTTTAGAGTTGCTTATAATACCTATGCTAGATTGCACTCTGTCATACAATAAACAGAACATGACACACAGATAGGACCTAATGTACGTTTAAGGATATTAAGGGGATGAGGTGAAGAGATATTTTTTTTTTATACTTTGTTACTGGTTTTCTACTTTATATCACTAGAACTGCTATCTATGTTACTAGTATTCATTACATTTATTAGTTTTGATGCTTCCTTGTAAAGAACATCATGCTGTTTCTGATGGTTTGTACTCTTTGAAGAAAAAAAGTTTCATAATAAAATGCTAAAAATGTAACAAAAATGTGACAGAATGGAAGAAACAGCAAGCCTATGATTATTTATGAGACAACAGAATAATTTCCGTAGAAGAAAATAATGTGCTTTGGCTATAGTTATCTTTTAATTCTCATGCCATGGGCCAATGCTGATGTGGTAGATGTAGCAACAACATAAGATAATAAGGACAAGAACAGTGATGGATATGGTTTCATTATACATACAAGAATAATGAAAAATATTGGGGTAAGATGGAAATTGAAAAGTAAAGGGGAAATACATGACAAGACATAGGTGTGATCAGATGGACTGATGATAAGTCAAACAAAGAAGATGGTATGTTAAAGGGTAGAAGGCTGATATATATACTAAATGTGTAGTATGTTGAAAAACATATTAATACTGTTAGATGAACTATAGTGGAAATCAGTGGTCCAGTGTGTCAAGATATCAAAAAGCTGTGTGCCATTTGACATGGGACAACACGAGAGTGACGAGGCAAACACTTTTCTATAACTGCATATTCTTGAAAAGTACTATGAAAGAAAAAAAGGCTTAACAGATTACCTGGGTTAGAGGTATCCAACTGCACAGAATAAATAAGAGGGAAAAGGTGTTAATGACAATATTTTTTTCATCTGAATGCTAACATATCAATGACTTTGTGCTATGGATGAGAGATACACAAATCAAGACAACTGGGGTGTGTAAAGCAGAACAAGAAATAATGCAATAAAATGGTATACAGGAAAAAAAGATCTGCAAGGTCTAACACTGCAGTGCGGTATAAGGGAGATTACTGCACTCCTCAGTATTTCATCCTTTGAAGACGAATCAATCAAAGACATGATCTGTTGGCATGGCGAAGCTTAGGTGGGCAATAAAAAATCCCATGCCGCTTGTCAAAGAAAGAATAGGGGTGCGTATTATATTATTCAAATGTGACAATGCATTTATAAAATGAGCAAAGAAAAGAAGTGTAACAATATCAACTTATGCACAGTGATATTGTTCTTTAAATCCAGTGTCATTTCAGATCAATTTCTTACAGTCCAAAAAGTCCTCATCTTTCTACCACAACTTCCATGTAATACAGAGACGGATGTCATCAAGCACCTCTGTTTGCAATTTGCCTTCTTCATAATATTCAACAAAACATGTATCAGATGTTACAGAATGAGAAGACATATTCATTGCATTAGATAATCCTGACCATACATGACATGTTCAAGAACATTTGATAAAAAATGTTTGCAATGATTCCACAGCACACTCATACCAATGCTCAGATAATGACTTATACTCCCTAATACGTTTAACTGGCACTTTTTTATAAGTTAGTGCCCATCATATATTTTTACTAGCTCCTACAATATTTCATTAAGTTACAATTGAACCAACTTGCTTTGCACAGCTACTGGAGAATGCAACGAAGTGGAAATATACATATAAGTTTAGTTTTTATTTTAGTTATTTATTTATTTATGTTTTAATTTTATTTTTTTTGCAGGGCAACAACCCTACTCTCAGATACTCTGGTGTAGGGAACTATATACCATCTCTAAATTCACACCAATATAAAGAAAAGGGAAGTCTTTGAAAAGGTACAAATCACTCCCAGCACACAATTAGAAAATGCACCAGCTGTGATTTCTTATAGAAATCAGCAACAAAGGTGTTTAACATTGGTGAGTTAAATTCAGCTCGATAGAACCTCATCCATTTTGCACTTAAGAAAGTATAGGAGCTATTTTAATATAAAATCTAAGTCTATTTACTCTTCATATGATGGCTTCTTTAAAAACAATACCATGGGCAACTCATCCATCCTGTTTACAGTACATATTCACAATTTGAAAATACACTAGCCAAAGGTTATCACATTGTGCAAATAATATAAGATTCAGAGAACAACATGCTCATTCCCCTTATTCATGTTATATTGCTTACAAATCACTGCTTCATAATTGGCATTATATAATTATAATGGGTCCCCTTCACATTGTTGACACTGCAAATTGCTGACATTCATATGACTGAGACCATATGATCGACATTTGCAATGTCGACAATGCAGGACCGGCATCTCAGTACAGTGCGGAATGGAAAGATTTCCATTCCTGCACTGTAGTGCGATCTCTTGGAGTTGGTATATTTAAGTTACAGAGTGTGTGTGTGTGTGGGGGGGGGGGGGTCAGGGCAGCTTGCAATGTGTTAATAATTTGTAGTGTTTTTATTTATTTATTTATTTTTGTATGTTCAAAATTCCGAATGTCGATCATATGGACTTAGCCATATGAATGTCGACATTTTGACGTTTTGATCATCCAGTGGTAACCCAATTATAATATAATATATATTCGTATGAATATAATATAATATAATATAATATAATATAATATAATATAATATAATATAATATAATATATGGGATATAATAGCGATCCAGCTTTCAAATCTTCAGTTCACCTTCCATGTGTCCAAACTATCAAGCATCTCGAGATGAGCTGACCAAAAGACAAATTTGAGAGTGAAGCCCTATAGAGCTTTCCTGTCAGTAGGTAGATGGAGACTGAGCCCTGAAAGGACAATGCTAGGAATAACATAAAATAAATGTTCATACCCTGGCATAAACGACTCACCAAAAAACAAGTGGGATGGTGGGATGGAGCAGCTACTGCTGCAGTGATCATTCCAACATCTACTCTTATGGTAAGTTCAATTTATACAAGATTATTGTGTTCTTCATATTGATCACTGCTGCAGTAGCCTTAGCTGTATGGGTAGACTACCATGGCTAACTATATTTGGGTGGAGGAAGGAGAAGGGTCCAGGAACCTCTGGAGAATGGTACAAGCAGAAGTTGATCTAGACCTAAAGATGGAATCAAGCCTATATTGCTTTGTAAAAGTATATACAGAGGACCAAGTAGCAGCTCCTAGAGTACTTAAAGAATTCAACCCATTCCAAAAATCCATAGATGAAGCCAAGGCCCTGGTATAGTGGGCCTTGACCCTGCATGGAATAGATTTGTCATGGCGAGTATAACAAAAGGTAATAGCCTTGGACAAACATTTGGGAATAGTCTGTTTTGACACAGGTTATCCCTTCTTCTTCCCTTCACAAGAAATGAGAAATTGATACAAAGATCTGAAAGATTTTGTTCTGTGGGCATCCAAGGTATGGAATATCCTTTCTCCCCATTTTTATGTTCAAAAAAGAAAATGGGAGATAGACGGCATGGCTTAAAGTAAACTTGGATACCACTTTAAACATACAAAAAGGGTTAGTTCTCAAAGAAAACCTGTCCCTTTGGAAAAGAAGATAGGGTTGACTCAACATAAGAGCTTGCAACTCAAACTTCTTGCAGAGGTTAGAGCAATCAGTAAAACTGATTTCCATGTTAAAAACGTCAAGTCAGCCAGATTAGCTTTTTCAAATGCACCAAATGTTAGCTTCTTTAATGGAAAATTAAGATTCCAATAAGGGGCCACCAGTTTACTTGGAGGCCTCTTCTGCAAAAACTCTTTCTAGAACATTTTGACATGAGACTGCCTTGTAAGAGGAGGATCCATGGATAGACATGCTGAAATGGCCAACAAACTAACCTTGATAGAGTAATTATAAAAAGGTCATATGACAGTAACTCTCATAAATACTGTAAAACCAAATAACAACTAGCCCCAGATGAGTGCTAGTTATGTTGTTGGTACTAACTAGAAAACCTTTCCCATTTGCTAATATATGATTTTGTAGAAGCAGGCTTTCTTGCCTCCATTAGTACTTGCAGCATGTTCTCAGAAAACTGCTGCCTAAAATTAATCAAAACCCTATCACCCAGGCAATCAATTGAAGATGATTGATGTCAGGGTGTATCAAATGCCCCTGTTCTTGTCTGAGTAGATCCCCTGTGCAAGGAGGCTTGTGGTAATTGCCCCTTGTCATTTCCAAAAGAAGGTAGAACCATGCCAGGGCTAGAAGGGAGTTACCACAATGATCTTGTGGGATTTCATCTAAATGTTCTGGATATTAGTAGAAAGGGTGGAAAAGCATACAGGAACATTCATGCCCAATGAAAAGACAAGGAATCTGTCTCCCAGGCCTTCTTTCATAGAGTACTGGAACTGACTCTTGCCAGTCTATTGTTCAAAGGGGAGGTAAAAATGTCTACTTGAAAAACTACTATAGGTGGTGAAAATCGAAGACCACTGATCTGGTTTCCATTTTTGAGAATCTTTCCTGGTCTTCCTCAGCTTATCTGCCACACAGTTTTGCTCTGACAGAATGTAGGATGCCTGTAGCGTGAGATTGTATTAATACATGTAATCCACAAAATGAAGCAGCTTTTCAGGCAAAACAATAAAGCCCTGAGCAGGGCAAGCTTAAAAAATTGTGAAAAAACCCACGGACGGCTCAGCACACTTCAGTTTGCGTTATTCCAAAGAAACACAGCACATTAACACTCCACCATACGTTTTCATTTTAAAAATCACTTCCTCAGATGTGGGCTGTTCAAACTACTAGTGCTTTTATACCATTCACTTAATTACATTGATTAGGTTAATGAATTAATTGAAAGGTTAATTTAGTTTAAAACCAAAAGCTTGTCTTGTTGCATTTTGGTTTTAAACTAAATTAACCTTTCAATTAATTCATTAACCTAATCAATGTAATTAAGTGAATGGTGTATAAGCCCTAGTAGTTCGAACAGCCCACAACTGAGGAAGTGATTTTTAAAACGAAAACATATGGTGGAGCGTTAATGTGCTGTGTTTCTGTAGAATAAAGTGAAATGAAGTGTGCTGAGCCATCTGTGGGTTTTTTTCACAATTTTCTAAGCTTGCCCTGCTCAGGGCTTTATTGTTTTGCCAGAAAAGCTGCTTCATTTTGTGGATTACAAGTTTTATTTGGAAGCTGCTGTGAATTTTATATTGTATTAATACAATCGTATTGTCTGTAACCACCTGAAAATGGCCTGGAGATCAAAGATGCTTCAGAGAATTGAGTGCCTTGATTAGGGGTAGCATCTCCTTGATATGTATGTGCCTGCATCTGCTTTGGTGTCCCATACCCCCTGCACTTTTATCTCTCATGAAACTGCTCCCTAAGCAAGGTCTGAAACATCTATAGAGACTGACTACTTTGGACCAGGGAGCGAGAAAGGGAGACATTGATTTAAGGATACCAGTTGTCTTCATAAAGTGATTTCTCTTCTGGCACACTCTAGTACTGAGATATGAAAAGAGAAAGGGAGTTGATATTGGGAACAAAGGGATTTCAGATACCACTGTATCTTTCACAGGTTGAGTCTTGCCAGGGGTTTCATGAGAATTATAGATGCCATGAGACCCAAGATCATGAGGTTTTCCCTCACAGTGACCAAAATCTGAGTGAAAAACCTTGGAAAAAAATGAAGATATATATTTTTTTCCTGTGGAAGAAAAACTCTTTGAACTGAGGTGTCTAATTGACATCCCAGGAGCACAGTCCTGTGTAAGGGAGTCAAGAAGGACTTTTGAATGTTCTTTTTGAATCCAAGCTTCTGTAAAAGATCTCTCAACCAACAGAGAGATTGGCTCATAATTTTTGATTCATAGGTACTTACTAGGGTATTAATCTGTGAGGATCTTAAGAAGCCTGGTCTTACATTCCCATGGTAGATTTTAGTCCTTTTATTTTGCATACAAATAACCCAGAGATGGGCTGAACAAGTTTTTTTTTGGAACTTTTATCTGTTGCACCTATCCATGAGGGTCATCAGTGCTAAACAGGGGCTGATTTGTGGTTTCCCATCCACAGGTGCACATTAGGTTTAAAGATAGAGGAGTACATTTGAAAAGATAAGGAGGTCATTTAAATATAAAAAAATGTGGATACCCTGTAGCCTGCAATGAGGTATAACTGGAGCAAGACATTTCGTGAGCACTTTTGGTGCAGTGGATAGTTCAAATGGGTAAGACAGAGAAACTGATAACATGATTCAGACAAACAGCACCTTAACAAACACCTAATGCCTGGATGGAAAAGAAGCAACAGGTTGTGAAATGGCATCATTTTGAATGTGGGCACTATCACAAACATGTTTAGGAATGAAACATCCTGAACTGGTTTCCAAGCATTTACTTTCTTTCTTTTTTAGGACAAGGAACATCCCTGAATAAAACCCCTTCCTGACCTGGAAATGAAGAACTGGTTCTAGCACTCCTCAGTATAGAATGTGATGAAGAATAGGTGGAATCGAAAGAATCTGATCTGCAGGTTGAGGAATGACCCCCTGGAAGGAGAAATTTCCTCCGACTTCCATCTGTAACCCTGATGAATGATTTTCAGAACTAATTTATTGAAAACAGAAAACAATCTATTGTCAAAGAGAAAAATTATATTTATACTTTCTGGAAGAGAAAAAGGGCCAGCATGGGAGGGAGTAACAAGGTATCTTTAATAGTCATTCACTCTTGGAGTGTCCATGGTTTTGTGAGGTTTGAGACTTCTTTTTGGAACCTCTTTGCCACTTCTCCTTCAATGTCTGTTTACCTGAATTATTTTGAGACTGTTTATTCTGTTTTTGTTAAAACTGAATGAGGAGAAAGAAAACCCCTGGGGCAATTTAGAAAGGGTGGGCTGAAAAATCTTAGAGATCCCTGGATCAGCTTGTCCCTTTCATCACACTATTTGATCACATCTTCAGTGGAGGAGCCAAACACTAAATCTCTATCCAAGGGAGAATTTAAAATTTCATTTTTTACATCAGCTGGGAGGTTATGAGAATGCAACCAGGCAAACCTCCCTAAAACAGTACCAGTGGCAATTGCCCTTTAAGAAGTATCAACAGAGTCATACAAACACTGCAAACCATTGCTGACCTAAGCAATAGGAGAAACAAAGTTATTTAAAGCAGATTTTTCTTCACAAGAAGAAATTGTAGATAAAACATTCCTCATACTTTTATAATATGTCAGGATAAACTTTAACAATCAGCCTGACAGTTTAAAATTCTGAAATTCAAAGTTGCACAAGTAGACACTTTTTTTTCTGAAAACTGACTGAGGAACTTTACACATTCTATCTGCCATTGTAGGGACACGTTTTTATATAACTGGCATTATACTCAAAGACTCAAACATCTTTAGTAAAATGAACATATACTAAAAGTACCTTTAACGAAGGAGAAGCCTATAATATATGGAAATGACTAAAACTGCTATACTATTTATCCTAATCAATATTAATATCAAAGCTACATCCCTTTTTCATTGATTAAATCAATCGCATCACTTATTTACCATAATGTAAAATGTGCCTACATGTGCTTATCAGTTTTGCAGTCCCTTAAGGACAATCCATAACAACCTATAGTCTCCCTTCTTTTACAAAAATATAAACCCACCATCATGACCTTCACTCCCATTATTTGACCTAAAAAGATATTCACTGAAGTTGCAAAAGAAAATGCCCTTTTGATGTTTAGTTAGCTAAGTAAAAGATTTGAATCTGTTCCATCAAGTCAGCGGGTAGAGTTATTATTACACTGTTATAAGTCCATTCCAAAGTCTGTTAAACTAACCTCTGCAACACCTTTCTAGTACATATTGAGAAAATAATGCCCATTGCAACCAAATCTACCATCCACATAAAGCAATGTTCATCCCTTTCCATATTTAAACACAACTGAGATATATAGATGAGAAACAGAAAATTTACCACAGGCCTACCCCCTGTACTACAAATAGACAGAGGCGGCTCCTAAATGTTTTCTCCCATGCAAGTGTCCCCTGCAATAATCTACCGTATGATCCCAGTTATTCTCATTAGGGTAATATATAATTATCGACCATGGGATGGGTAAGGCCAATCTATAACCAAAAGGGATAGGTTATTTTGAGCATAAAAAGAGACATTTGCTTGGCTTAAAATGGCCCACAAGTGCAGCCAGCTTAGTATTTGCCTATGAACCTAAGAACCTATCTGCATCATCTAGTTTTGCCTTAGTGCCAAAAATGTAATCACCAAAACATCCACTAACATTTACACATATGATTGGTTATCCCTTCTTCTTCCCTTCACAAGAAATGAGAAATTGATACAAAGATCTGAAAGATTTTGTTCTGTGGGCATCCAAGGTATGGAATATCCTTTCTCCCCCATTTTTATGTTCAAAAAAGAAAATGGGAGATAGATGGTATGGCTTAAAGTAAACTTGGATACCACTTTAAACATACAAAAAGGGTTAGTTCTCAAAGAAAACCTGTCCCTATGGAAAACAAAATAGGGTTGACTCAACATAAGAGCTTGCAACTCAAACTTCTTGCAGAGGTTAGAGCAATCAGTAAAACTGATTTCCATGTTAAAAACGTCAAGTCAGCCAGATTAGCTTTTTCAAATGCACCAAATGTTAGCTTCTTTAATGGAAAATTAAGATTCCATTGAGGGGCCACCAGTTTACTTGGAGGCCTCTTCTGCAAAAACTCTTTCTAGAACATTTTGACATGAGACTGCCTTGTAAGAGGAGGATCCATGGATAGACATGCTGAAATGGCCAACAAACTAACCTTGATAGAGTAATTATAAAAGGTCATATGACAGTAACTCTCATAAATACTGTAAAACCAAATAACAACTAGCCCCAGATGAGTGCTAGTTATGTTGTTGGTACTAACTAGAAAACCTTTCCCATTTGCTAATATATGATTTTGTAGAAGCAGGCTTTCTTGCCTCCATTAGTACTTGCAGCATGTTCTCAGAAAACTGCTGCCTAAAATTAATCAAAACCCTATCACCCAGGCAATCAATTGAAGATGATTGATGTCAGGGTGTATCAAATGCCCCTGTTCTTGTCTGAGTAGATCCCCTGTGCAAGGAGGCTTGTGGTAATTGCCCCTTGTCATTTCCAAAAGAAGGTAGAACCATGCCAGGGCTAGAAGGGAGTTACCACAATGATCTTGTGGGATTTCATCTAAATGTTCTGGATATTATTAGAAAGGGTGGAAAAGCATACAGGAACATTCATGCCCAATGAAAAGACAAGGAATCTGTCTCCCAGGCCTTCTTTCATAGAGTACTGGAACTGAATCTTGCCAGTCTATTGTTCAAAGGGGAGGTAAAAATGTCTACTTGAAAAACTACTATAGGTGGTGAAAATCGAAGACCACTGATCTGGTTTCCATTTTTGAGAGTCTTTCCTGGTCTTTCTCAGCTTATCTGCCACACAGTTTTGCTCTGACAGAATGTAGGATGCCTGTAGCGTGAGTTTGTATTAATACATGTAATCCACAAAATGAAGCAGCTTTTCAGGCAAAACAATAAAGCCCTGAGCAGGGCAAGCTTAAAAAATTGTGAAAAAACCCACGGACGGCTCAGCACACTTCAGTTTGCGTTATTCCAAAGAAACACAGCACATTAACACTCCACCATACGTTTTCATTTTAAAAATCACTTCCTCAGATGTGGGCTGTTCAAACTACTAGTGCTTTTATACCATTCACTTAATTACATTGATTAGGTTAATGAATTAATTGAAAGGTTAATTTAGTTTAAAACCAAAAACTTGTCTTGTTGCATTTTGGTTTTAAACTAAATTAACCTTTCAATTAATTCATTAACCTAATCAATGTAATTAAGTGAATGGTGTATAAGCACTAGTAGTTTGAACAGCCCACAACTGAGGAAGTGATTTTTTAAAACAAAAACATATGGTGGAGCGTTAATGTGCTGTGTTTCTGTAGAATAAAGTGAAATGAAGTGTGTTGAGCCATCTGTGGGTTTTTTCACAATTTTCTAAGCTTACCCTGCTCAGGGCTTTATTGTTTTGCCAGAAAAGCTGCTTCATTTTGTGGATTACAAGTTTTATTTGGAAGCTGCTGTGAATTTTATATTGTATTAATACAATCGTATTGTCTGTAACCACTTGAAAATGGCCTGGAGATCAAAGATGCTTCAGAGAATTGAGTGCCTTGATTAGGGGTAGCATCTCCTTGATATGTATGTGCTTGCATCTACTTTGGTGTCCCATACCCCCTGCACTTTTATCTCTCATGAAACTGCTCCCTAAGCAAGGTCTGAAACATCTATAGAGACTGACTACTTTGGACCAGGGAGCGAGAAAGGGAGACATTGATTTAAGGATACCAGTTGTCTTCATAAAGTGATTTCTCTTCTGGCACACTCTAGTACTGAGATATGAAAAGAGAAAGGGAGTTGATATTGGGAACAAAGGGATTTCAGATACCACTGTATCTTTCACAGGTTGAGTCTTGCCAGGGGTTTCATGAGAATTATAGATGCCATGAGACCCAAGATCATGAGGTTTTCCCTCACAGTGACCAAAATCTGAGTGAAAAACCTTGGAAAAAATGAAGATATATATTTTTTTCCTGTGGAAGAAAAACTCTTTGAACTGAGGTGTCTAATTGACATCCCAGGAGCACAGTCCTGTGTAAGGGAGTCAAGAAGGACTTTTGAATGTTCTTTTTGAATCCAAGCTTCTGTAAAAGATCTCTCAACCAAGAGAGAGATTGGCTCATAATTTTTGATTCATAGGTACTTACTAGGGTATTAATCTGTGAGGATCTTAAGAAGCCTGGTCTTACATTCCCATGGTAGTTTTTAGCCCTTTTATTTTGCATACAAATAACCCAGAGATGGGCTGAACAAGTTTTTTTTTTGGAACTTTTATCTGTTGCACCTATCCATGAGGGTCATCAGTGCTAAACAGGGGCTGATTTGTGGTTTCCCATCCACAGGTGGACATTAGGTTTAAAGATAGAGGAGTACATTTGAAAAGATAAGGAGGTCTTTTAAATATAAAAAAATGTGGATACCCTGTAGCCTGCAATGAGGTATAACTGGAGCAAGACATTTTGTGAGCACTTTTGGTGCAGTGGATAGTTCAAATGGGTAAGACAGAGAAACTGATAACATGATTCAGACAAACAGCACCTTAACAAACACCTAATGCCTGGATGGAAAAGAAGCAACAGGTTGTGAAATGGCATCATTTTGAATGTGGGCACTATCACAAACATGTTTAGGAATGAAACATCCTGAACTGGTTTCCAAGCATTTACTTTCTTTCTTTTTTAGGACAAGGAACATCCCCGAATAAAACCCCTTCCTGACCTGGAAATGAAGAACGGGTTCTAGCACTCCTCAGTATAGAATGTGATAAAGAATAAGTGGAATCAAAAGAATCTGATCTGCAGGTTGAGGAATGACCCCCTGGAAGGAGAAATTTCTTCCGACTTCCATCTGTAACCCTGATGAATGATTTTCAGAACTAATTTATTGAAAACAGAAAACAATCTATTGTCAAAGAGAAAAATTATATTTATACTTTCTGGAAGAGAAAAAGGGCCAGCATGGGAGGGAGTAACAAGGTATCTTTAATAGTCATTCACTCTTGGAGTGTCCATGGTTTTGTGAGGTTTGAGACTTCTTTTTGGAACCTCTCTGCCACTTCTCCTTCAATGACTGTTTACCTGAATTATTTTGAGACTGTTTATTCTGTTTTTGTTAAAACTGAATGAGGAGAAAGAAAACCCCTGGGGCAATTTAGAAAGGGCGGGCTGAAAAATCTTAGAGATCCCTGGATCAGCTTGTCCCTTTCATCACACTATTTGATCACATCTTCAGTGGAGGAGCCAAACACTAAATCTCTATCCAAGGGAGAATTTAAAATCTCATTTTTATATCAGCTGGGAGGTTGTGAGAATGCAACCAGGCAAACCTCCTTAAAACAGTACCAGTGGCAATTGCCCTTTAAGAAGTATCAACAGAGTCATACAAACACTGCAAACCATTGGTGACCTAAGCATTATGAGAAACAAAGTTATTTAAAGCAGAGTTTTCTTCATAAGAAGAAATTGTAGATAAAACATTCCCCATACTTTTATAATATGTCAGGATAAACTTTAACAATCAGCCTGACAGTTTAAAATTCTGAAATTCAAAGTTGCACAAGTAGACACTTTTTTTCTGAAAACTGACTGAGGAACTTTACACATTCTATCTGCCATTGTAGGGACACCTTTTTATATAACTGGCATTATACTCAAAGACTCAAACATCTTTAGTAAAATGAACATATACTAAAAGTACCTTTAACGAAGGAGAAGCCTATAATATATGGAAATGACTAAAATTGCTATACAACTTATCCTAATCAATATTAATATCAAAGCTACATCCCTTTTTTATTGATTAAATCAATCGCATCACTTATTTACCATAATGTAAAATGTGCCTACATGTGCTTATCAGTTTTGCAGTCCCTTAAGGACAATCCATAGCAACCTATAGTCTCCCTTCTTTTACCAAAATATAAACCCACCATCACGACCTTCACTCCCATTGTTTGACCTAAAAAGATATTCACTGAAGTTGCAAAAGAAAATGCCATGTTGATATTTAGTTAGCTAAGTAAAAGATTTGAATCTGTTCCATCAAGTCAGCGGGTAGAGTTATTATTACACTGTTATAAGTCCATTCCAAAGTCTGTTAAACTAACCTCTGCAACACCTTTCTAGTACATATTGAGAAAATAATGCCCATTGCAACCAAATCTACCATCCACATAAAGCAACTTTCATCCCTTTCCATATTTAAACACAACTGAGATATATAGATGAGAAACAGAAAATTTACCACAGGCCTACCCCCTGTACTACAAAGAGACAGAGGCGGCTCCTAAATGTTTTCTCCCATGCAAGTGTCCCCTGCAATAATCTACCGTATGATCCCAGTTATTCTCATTAGGGTAATATATAATTATCGACCATGGGATGGGTAAGGCCAATCTATAACCAAAAGGGATAGGTTATTTTGAGCATAAAAAGAGAAATTGGCTTGGCTTAAAATGGCCCACAAGTGCAGCCAGCTTAGTATTTGCCTATGAACCTAAGAACCTATCTGCATCATCTAGTTTTGCCTTAGTGCCAAAAATGTAATCACCAAAACATCCACTAACATTTACACATATGATTGATTTTGATGAACTTTCTTATACAAGTTCACCTGTTCAGTCTTCCATTTACAGTTTTCTCAAAATCAAACAAATCAAAAACCTTTTTTATCCTCTCCTTTCTTAACTTAAAAATAACGTGTGCTTAGTTTACCCTGTATCTCATTCTATATGCTAAAAAAGAATGAAAGTTATAAAACAATCCCAATACAGACACAACAAGGCTGTTTACCTTGCAAGACAAAATATATCCTTGTTTAACATACTTTTGAAAGATGTGAATATAAAAGTTACATTTACATATTTTTGGTTGTTTTTGGAGTGTGGTTCTTTGTGGCCTTCTGAACTGCTTAGATTTTGTTCCGGTTTAAGTGTTGTAGGCTGCTTCCCTAATCTTTTACTGTTTTTTGATACTTTTGAAAGTAATCACTAAACGATGCTGTAAGCACTTTCAATAACATCTTCATGAATACTCTAAACTCCTTAGCTCCCTCTAGAAAGATCAGAGTAAAATCAAACCATGCTCCCTGCTCTCCAAAGAGACTAGGTCCCTTATGAAACAAAGAGATCATGCTTGGAAAACCTGGACTAAAACTAAACAACCACCTTTTCTTCAAAAATACAGGCAACTGAGGAACCTTGCAAAAAAACATACAACTAATGACAAAAAGTTATACTATAGCTCTGCTCAGCTTAACAACAAATCCAATCCTCAAAAATTTTGGTGAACTCTCAACAACATCCTCTATCCTGGAAAGCCCTCTAATCCCTCCCCATACCCTAACTCGTCCTCTCAGGAAACAGCTACCCTCCTGAATAAACACTTTATCTCTTCCATCCAAAATCTGGTAACCTCTAAGCCAAACTCTACTTCGACACCCACTTCTCCAAGTCCCACTAACACAACTTTGTTTTCTTTTGAGCAAGTTCCCATTACTTACATCAAATCTCTACTACTCAAGCTAAAACCTTGCTCTCCTTCTACTGACAATCTATCTCCTACATTCCTCAAACTTGCTGCTGACTCAATTGCCTATCCTTTAGCTATACTAATTAATCAATCTATTCTGAAATCAACTATCACCACCCTCTTCATAAAGGTGGAAACTCCACTGACCCCTCAAACTATCGATCCATTGCCATTCTGTCCCCCATCTCCAAGATATTAGAAAAATGTATTCACTCAGAGCTTCCCAATCACCTCCTCACACACCACTTACTTACCCCTACCCAACATGGATTTCGTCCTCACCACAGCACCACCACTGCCCTCCTCTCCTTCACTCATATCATTGCAGAGGCCCTAGACAACAATAGACTCATTTCCTGTCTCTTCCTAGATCTTTCCAAAGCCTTCGATACTGTCTCTCATCCTCTGCTACTATCCAAACTCACAAATCTCCACCTATCCCCCTCCGCACTTGCCTGGCTTAATAGTTACCTATCTGGCAGGGAACAATCTGTCAAATAGCTCTCATCCCCCTCACCTTTCCTTCCCATCTCCACTGGTGTTCCCCAAGGCTCCATCTTGGGACCCCTTTTGTTTAACATCTTCACCAATGATCTTTACACCTCATGCAAGGAATCATCCCTTATTCAGTATGCCGACGACTCCACACTTATATCCATCTCAAATTGCATTCCTGAACTACACTCCCTGACCCAATGGGCCCTACTATCCACTGAACAATGGCTCTCTCACAACCTATTGATCCTAAATCCCAAAAAGACCACACTCCTACTTTTCCTTCCCCGTTCTCTTTCTCATCACAAAACCTTCTTTTTTATTACATCTTCTAACAATACAAATATCCAACCTGACACCCACACAAAACTCCTAGGGGTCATTATCGATGATGAACTCAAGTTCAACCTACACATACTCCAATGTATAAAAAAAGCAAACCAGAAACTAGGTCTGCTATATCGGAACAAAAATTTTCTAACCCCTGAATCTAGACTTACCCTGGGCCAGGCACTCCTCCTCCCCTCTCTCTTATATGCTGCCTCAGATCTTACCAATATCCATGCCTCCACTCTAAACAAACTGCAACAGACTTACCATAAAATAGCTAGATTCATTACTAACTCCCCATACAACTCACACCACTGCATTTCTTTAAACTCTCTTCAATGGTTTGAACTTCCCCAGTTTCTGCTATCTTATCAATTTCATATGCTACACTCTATTCTTTATAAACCCTCCTTCTGTCCATCTCTATCTTCCTTAGTCTCCATTTACATCCCATCCTGGACCCTCCGTACTTCCAATCAACAATTACTTGATATCTACCACCCAAAAAGGTCAGTAGGCAAACTACTCTACAAACACTCCCTTGCCCATGCTTGGAACAAACTTCCCATTGACTTGCGTTCAATCTCCCACACCTCATACTTTAAAAATGAACTAAAAGCTTATTTTCTCAATTTAAGAAGCTGCCCTTGCCATTACCCTATCTAGTCTTCCTTCCCTTTATGTATCCTCAAAAGGACCATACTTAGTACCTCATTACACCTCTCTCTCCAATGTGTCGACTATGCATTTGCACAATTTTATACAAACAAAAAATGTTCATTGTTGACCTATTGAACTATATCAATGTAAAATTGTTACTTAGCTTCTTTTTAATGCAACTTTAAATTTATGCATGTATCCTAACATATGTGAATTGTTTTGCTATAACTGCTATTATATCAATATTGTTTAAAATTGTACTTGTTTTAAAATGTATTACTGGAGCTTTCCTCCTCGGGTCTCCACTGAAAATGGGCCACAAGCCCAGTTGGACAAATCCGGTTAACAAATGTCAATAAATGTCAATAAATAAATAAATACATTTTTCAGCATAAATATTGTGTGTGTGTGTGTGTGTGTGTGTGTGTGTGTGTGTGTGTGTGTGTGTGTGTGTGTGTGTGTGTGTGTGTGTGTGTGTGTGTGTGTGTGTGTGTGTGTGTGTGTGTGTGTGTGTGTGTGTGTATGTTTAAATATTATCAAAAATAAAGTTTTCCTTTAGCTGTTAGTATTTTAGATCATAACATATTATTTCTTGTATAAGTGATATGTGTGCATTTAGATGTTGTATGATAGAAATTGCAAGTAAAAAATTCAAAACTAAATTACTAAAATGTAAGATACCTCAAGTTTTTTTTTTTTCTAGATCAACTGGAACATACATATTTATTAAATAAATGAATAGTCCCAAAATAATACAATCCATCAAAAAAGCTCATTACTTAACAAGAAACCTCACAGCTGCCTTAACAGCCAAAGAAAACAAATGCCAAATGCTGCCGTACAAGAGTAGAAAAAAAATATTATGTTAGGATTCAAAGATGGCCGCCATTCTGTAGGCACTGCATATCTACAGCTCTTCAAATATCCGGAACAAAATCTAACCCTGAGGATATACCACAAGTTTTTCTACATTAATTTCTGGCTAAAATTAAACCACTACAATTAAATATCGCTTGAGAGGTGAAGGAACTTGAGGGAATTAAACAAATTACAACTGGCAATGTTACAACTGCCTCATGTACACAGACAACCCTCTCCTCCTCCCAACAAATTCCAACACATGTGAGAGATGCAACCATATAGCCAAACTGGAGGCTAAGCTCTCTCAACTCAGTACAGGCATAACCAGTCAGGAGGAGAAGGAAACCACACTCACTACAGTTCCAGTCTCACATAAACCTACCACGACAGCAAACCAAACACATAATCACACAAAAACATACTCGGAGGCTCTAAATAAAGATCTGCCGAAGCAGCAGAGACCTCCAAACCAGACACCCAAGCAGCCGCTACCCCAAAACAAAACAAGTGCAACACATATCTCACAAAGCCAGTGTGCCAAACAGTCACAGCCGTTAAGACTAAACAACACACCTGATACACTTGTAATAGGTGACTCTATCGTCAGGCACACTGATGTCCCGCTCACCAGGCTGAACAAGGAGAGGGTCACGGTGAGCAGCCTGTTGGGCGCTAGGATCCGCCACATAACACAAGCACTCAGGTCACTCCAAGGCAAGTACAAATATGACTCAGTCATTGTCCATGCTGGTGTGAATGACCTGAGGCACCTCCCTGGACTACATGAAAGAGACATAAAGGAGCTCTCTGAGCATGTAGCCCAGGCCGGTATGACCCTGACCTTGAGTAGCATCTTACCCTCACCAAGAATGATGCCACAATATGAAGACAAGATGATCAATTTCAACAACTGGCTTAAGTACTGGTGTCATTCAAAGGGGATCCAATGCCTGTCAGCTTGGGATGATATGCTCGACAAGCCACGATGCTTTGCTAGGGACGGCTTGCACCTGTCACCCCTGGGCTCTTGGATATTGGCAAAGGCTCTTGCTACCCCCATAGTGCCTTTTTTAGGCAAGGCTCAAAAGACAAACCCACCTCCATAGGTATCACAAGGGATAAGAAATTAAGAGTAATGCCACTCAACGTCAGAAGTCTAAACCTCAAGATGCACGCACTTGAAACTCTCCTTAGCATGGAGAACATCGATATCTGTGCAGTAACAGAAACCTGGTTCAGGGCTCCCGAGAGCACCCCAGCACTACCAGGTTATACCTCATACCATGCTTTTCGGCCCCAAAACTTGGACCGAACCACAAAAGGAGGGGGAGTATCGATATTCATCAAAGATACCCACACCTCCAGGTTGGTGGCAAAGCACGAAGCATCAGAGACTATCCATGTGCAACTAACAGTGGGTAAAACTGCCTTCCAGTTTATAGCCTGCTACAGACCACCCTCCCAAACCCAGGAACCCCACTCGTCCTTCCTGAGAACACTGGAAAATATGAAGGTCTCTCCAAACACCATTATATTGGGCAACTTCAACTACCCAAACATAGACTGGGAGCATTACTCTAGCTCCAACACCCTAGCCCAAAGGTTCCTAGAATTTATAAACTCAAATGCTATGGAACAACTTGTTACAACTCCCACAAGAGGGGAAAACATACTGGACCTGATCATCACCAACATGGGGACTCTTTTCTCCGGACCAGAAGTGTATCCCTCACTGGTAAGATCAGACCATAAACTAATCACACTGGATATTCACATCCCGACCCCACCCCCTGCCCAGAAAACCACAGTGAAAAACTTCTCTAAAGCAAATTTCACACTCCTCAAAACTGAGGTGGAATCCTTTAAAGCCCCCGGGCCTGTGGAAAATATGGCCCAGACCGCAGAATCCTTTATAAACGCATTCTATGAACACCTTCAGGAATGCATGGATCATGCAATCCCAAATAAAACCAAAATACAATCCTCCAAAGGCAGACGTCCTGTCTGGTGGTCCCCAGCCATAAACAAACTATACAATAGAAGGAGGAAGCTACTAAATGATAGAGCAAAATCCCAAAAAGGGAAGGCATCACTGATCAGTATTAGCAAAACACTACGGGCACACATAAAATTGTCTAAGGCCAGCTTTGAGAGAAAAATTGTGCAGGACACTAACGATAATCACAAGGCTTTCTTTAATTATGTTAGGAACCTGAGTGGTAATTCCCAGATATGCTCAGAATTAGTCCAAAATGACAAAAAATACACCGAACCCACAGACGTTGCCAACATCCTAGCTGACAGGTTCAGCGCAAACTTCTCCCCCCCCCCACTCTCCACCAAAAGGGCAAATATCTATCACAGCAGAGTGCTGCCCCCCTGACATCTCAGATGCTCAGGTAAGAGCCACCCTCTCCAAAGCAAAAACACAGCATCAATGGGACCAGATGGTGTCCCGGCTCGCCCTACATGAACTCCAAGAAGAGCTAAACCCAAACATAAAACTACTGTTCAGTCTCAGCCTTACTACAGGATATGTGCCCAAAGAGTGGCGTACAGCAACAGTGGTCCCTCTCCATAAAGGTGGTGCCTCAACGGATCCTGGAAACTATCGCCCCATAAGCCTGACTAGCTTGGTCTGCAAAGCTATGGAAAGGATCATCATGGACCTCAGAAATAAAGATATTGGGGACCTACAAACACTGGATCCTACCCAGTTCAGCTTTGTTAAGGGCAGATCCTGCCTCTTAAACCTGGTTGATTTCTTTGAAATAGTCACCAAGGCCATTGACGAGGGGAAGGTGGTCCACACAGCCTACCTGGACCTCGCAAAAGCCTTCGATACAATACCCCACTCGGGCATTATAGATAAGCTCACCAGCTTAAATATAAACCCCTATGTCACTAGATGGATTGCAAACTGGCTCAAGGACAGAACCCACATGGTTAGAATTGCTGGAGCCATGTCAGACTCGAAACCAGTTACAAATGGTGTCCCACAAGGCTCAGTCCTGGGATCTCTCTTGTTCGGTATATATTTCTCGGAGGTACAGGCCAACACGGAAGGACTGTGGCTGACCAGGTTCGCAGATGACTGCAAACTGGGTGCCATAATCAACTCTCCAGCCGACACAAGCATCCTCCAAAAGGGCCTCATAGAAACAGACAACTGGTGCCAGAGCCATGGCCTCAAGCTAAATGCCAAAAAGTGTATAGTCATCCCCTTTGGCAAAAACAAAGTGCCCACAAATTACCACATAGGTGGTAATCCATTAGGTACAGAAGAAGTAATTAGGGACCTAGGGACCCAAGTTGATAGCAATCTCTCATTTGACACCACATGGCCAAAGTGGTTAGAAAAACATTTTATATAGCCCACCTAATCATGAAGGGATTCACATCTAGATCAAGGGAGGTCATCGTGCCTCTTTACTCATCCCTCATCAGGCCCATAATTGAGTACAATGCCCCTTTTGGGATGTACCTTACCAGACACCTGCAGCAACTGGAAAGACCCCAAAAGTACCTCACCAAGAGGATCAAAGGGCTCAAACAGATGCCATATGCTACCTGGTTAAAGAAACTCCAGCTCTACTCAGTGGCATACCGCCTGTTCAGAGGCGATCTGTGCCTGACGTAATAAAGCCATGTCCAACCCAGAATTAATGGACATGCTGCACCTCAGAAAATCCAAATCCCATCGAGCTACGTGCTCGAGAGACTTGAACCTCAGCACTGAAATAAATAGGACATGCTGGAGGGACAGATTCATAACCCAGAGGCTCCCTTCACTCTGGAATAAAATCCCAGTCCAGGTTAGGCAGAGTCCCTCATTGACTCTCTTCAAGAGGAATCTTGATGAGTGGATGGGAGATCGTAGGTTTACCCCGGGTATCACTTCTGTGTCACTGTTAGACAGAGGCACACTATACTAACCTCGAAAAAGGGCATAGCAAAATAAATTTAAAATGGGTGGCGAAAGCCAAACACATTCTGGCTAGGCTTATAAATGCCCTAGGGCAGATAGCCTAGTATGAACCTATGAACCTATGAACCTATTACCAGGATTGGAACTGATTGACTGACTGACCCTGAACAGAGTACTAAACAAAGGAACTGTCTGAGCAGCAAACTTGGCTTATTTACTATTCAGTTATAGTAAAGTCCTGCTTCGCTTTACAATGTCAAAAGATGACAAAAGTATGGAAACAACAACAACAAAAACCAAATTATCAGAACTTCAATCACCAGAAAAAGATTTAACCTCAAAAACGCAGAAGATTACAAAACAGCAGGAACTTCTAAAATCTGGAATGAAAAATAAACCGGATCAACTGGCCAATATGGAAGATATTAAAACTGCTTTGCTACCCATCCAAGAAGCTTTGAAAGAGCTATCTAACCAGGTACAATCTTTTGGTACTACATGCAGTCAAATTCTCAAAAGGATGGATAAAACAGAAGCCAGAACATCTGAGAATGAAGACAGAATAACACTGCTTGCTAAAAAAACAGACATTCATGACCTAGATATTCAGTCTATGCAAAATAAAATTCTGGATTTGGAGGCATGATCCAGGAGGAATAATATAATTATTAGAGGAATACCAGAATCTATTCAATACAATGATTTAATTTCAACTATTACACAAATACTTGAAATGTTGTTCAATGACTCTGATATGGCTAAACAAATAGTTATAGAGAGAGCTCATAGAGCTCTCAGAGAAGCACAAGCCTCAAACATACCTAGACCAGTATACGTCAAAATACTCAACTACCAAGACGTAAACAAAATAATATTAACTGTTAAAAAAAATGGAGGTTATATTATGTGGCACAATAATAAAGTTTCCATGGCTCAGGATTTACCATTACAAATAAGGCAAGCTAGACAAGCACTATCTGCATACTGCAAGTTTCTCATTGAAAAGAATATTAAATTTCAAATGAAATACCCTAACACATTAATTTTTACAGTCGATGGCTCCAAATATTCCATATCTACAAAAAAAGAAGCAAAAGTTACCTTTCTGAAGATTTTTAAGTCTCTTCCTGCTTCGGAAGCTTGATCTGGCCATCCAGTCTGTTTGCAGCAACGTGGATGCTGGGATTCTACTGTTGCTATGTCTCGAGGCTTAAAAATCCTTTGTTTGTTTTTTTTTTGTGCACCAGGCCTCTTGGAAAGTGGTTATCTAGTTTTTTTTTTACAGGTCCTGATCGTCTGCGAAGATCTTCCGAAATGTTATGGCTTTCACGAACTGAGCTCCTTCACGAATCAACAGGAAGTCCTTCGGGTGCTGCTGAGGGTCCGTTTTCGAAGTGGCGCATCCGGAAGTCCGTCCGCTTAATGGTTCCCCTGTCGCGAAGTCGAGGACAAGCTTACAAGCTCAGGAAGCAGGAATTTCTTTTTTGAGAAGGGAAAAGTTAATTAGACTGCAATACTAACATTTGTGGACATTTAAAGTACGTAAAATGTATTTAGTGATCCAAAGGGAACTTTGAATTCATTCAGGTATGAATACAATTTAGTTAATGCTGTAGCAGCTTAAAATGTGTTAATTAACTGATTGTTTAGAGGAAATACAGCTTTACCACAATTACTCTTTTCCCTCAGGTATATTATGCTGAATGTTGATGTTGTTGATAAGCTTGTATTATATTTTATTATTGCTATGTTCTAATATTGCAAATGGTTAGATAATGAGGTGATTTAGTGATGGGGTACTTAGTAGGTAAAGAGACCATAAGATATTCCATTGTTGGTTCTCCAGGAATGTGAAGGATGCTTTGGTTATATATTAACATTTGGTTCCGACTATTTTGAGGGTTTTGTTATTTAGTCATTATTTTATAAGTTTAATTATATTAGTCATTAAAGTGAAGTTTGAGCTCTAATTTCATTCACCTTACTTGCTGACATTAAATCCTAGATAATTTGGGCTTTACAAATAAAGTCAGATCCAAATATAATACTCAAGTGTTAAGTATTTACTTTCTCTGTAGTTTTTTTTTTCTCTCTTTCAATTGATAGTACATATGGTGAATTATCTTTAATTTAATAATTCTACTGTTTAATATGGGTTAGTGTCTCATATTTGATTACTCTAGGTTTAAATGTGGTTGTTAGATAACTTAATGAGACACAACCAATTAGTATAAGTAAATAAACATTTGAGATTTATTAGTGAGGAATGATAGTAACTATATGTGTAGTTAAGACCATTTACTTGATATGTTTAACTAAACAGTTTGTTCAAGAGCTGTGGATATTTATCAGTGTTTATTAGGGAATGTTTTGGTTAGGCTTTGTAGAGTTAGATGTAGCTTTTATAGGTTTTTTGCATGCTTTTGATGTTATATTTTGTAAGGTAAAGAATAGATATTTAGTAAGGTTATTTACCCGTAAAATTCTTAACATTGTAAGAAACCTATGTATGTCCTGGTCCAGGGGAATAGTGGATAGGCACTGGTATGGGATGGGATGTCAAGATTGCTTCCAGACAATATATATTGTGCTAGTATATTTGAATTTAGTACAGTTTCTCAATTTTAAAGTATACTTAAACGAATTAAAGATCTTAGTATGTGGATAATAGATTCATGGAATACTAAAGGGCTCCAGAACTTGAAAAAAAGGAAATTATTTCTTCATCTATTTCTCCAGTCAAAGGCATATTTTATTTTACTACAAGAATCCCATTTGACCAATGACCAATGGGCTGTTGTTAAGGATAAGAAATGGATTAGAGAGGTTGTAGCTTCAGAAGGGACAACTAATAGTGCAGGTGTTGCTATTATTATTAAAAATCAGTATCAAGAGAAAATTCTAGATTCTAAAATAGACAATGAGGGAAGATGGTGCTATGTGATTCTTTCATCTACCCTTTATGATAAACCTGTCTTACTTCTTAATATATATGCCCTGTGTACCAATCAACAACTTTTTATAGCATCACTTTATTTTATCCTTAATCAATATAATAATTGTTATATAATAATAGGAGGTGATTGGAATACGTATCAAGATCTCAAATTGGATAAATCAAGTTCCCACAGGTCTTTTAATAATCAAGCAGTAGTAGCATTAAAGGAACTTAAAGCAGATTTTAAATTATATGACCCTTTTAAATATACAAACAATCAAATAAATACAAATAACTTCACATTTTATTCAAGTTGTCACAAAATGTGGTCTAGGATTGATTTTTTCTTGATTTCAGATGTACTAATTAATTTAGATCCCTGTGTATCTATACAAGCTCGACACTTATCGGATCATTCTAGAATCACATTAACTTTTAACAAAGACATTAGAAATAGTATACGTCATAGAGGTTATAATTAGTCTCTAAATCTGAATTTATTAAATAAAGAAGATATAATCCACGAGGTTCAGGAGACCTTTAGTCTTCTACTAGTTAACCTCTCCAAACAGCGACATCCACCTGATATAGAATGTGTGGCAACCAAAGCACAAATAAGAGGAATCTTTCTTCAAAAAGCTACTTATTATAAGAAAATACAAACTAGAGACATATAAGAACTGGAATCTAAAATTAAGCTATTAGATCAGGATTTAATTGGGAACTATAACAAACAAACTGAAACGAAGTTATTAAAATGTCAAAAGGATCTTTTTTGCTACAGAATAGTAGATTGTCATTTCATGAACATAAAATACTGGTAAAATATGCTAATCACATTCAGACCCCATCAAAAGCACTAGCTTGTATCATTAATCAATCGAAAATACCTTCTCAAATTCCTGAAATACAGTTTAATAATAAAAGACATACTAATACTGAAGATATTATGAATACCTTTGAATTAATATTCTCTCAAATGTATGGCGAGCATCAGGGATTACTTACACATAAGATTAATAACGATTTTCTGCAGAAGATTATCTTTCCAAAAATTGGTGATGAATCTCATGTGGGTTTAATTAAACCAATTTCCTCTGAGGAGATAATAGATACAATTAATAATTTGAAACCGCATAAAGCTCCAGGACCGGATGGTCTGACTGCAGAGTTTTACAAAACTTTTAGTGATATGTTAGGTAAAATACTTCCACATATATTTAATTATATAATCAACAATAAAATTAATGATTCACACTTTAATGCTTCAAAAACAATTCTTATACCTAAAGAGAATGCAGATCTTCAAAACCCGGATAACTATAGGCCTATTTCACTTTTAAATATAGACATGAAAATTATGACATCTATTTTAGCTAATAAATTGAAGAAGGTAATAAATTTAATAATATCTAATGAACAAGCTGGCTTTATAAACGGCAGACAAACTACTGATAATACGTTATCACTTCATACACTAATTTCTTATGCCAGTCATAGAAATCTTAATGTTTACGCACTCATAATTGATGCACAAAAAGCTTTCGATAGAGTTAATTTAAACTTTTTGTTTGATATTTTGCCATACTTCAATATACCCCAAGACTTTATTTTAACATTAAAAAACTATATAATAATCCTTATACAACTTTATACATTAATAAAAACTTCTCAAAATGAATACAAATTAAGAATGGAACCCATCAAGGCTGTCCGTTATCTCCTATATTATTCAATTTATATTTAGAACCATTATTTTTACATATTAAGCAAAATACATATCATAATGCCCCAATAATATATGGTACTAAAATGTCCATGGCTGCCTTTGCTGATGACCTTAATATTTACTGTACGACGCCTGTTTCAGATACCAAGAAAATACTAAAAGCAGTGGAAGAATTTGCAGAAATATCTAATTACAAAATAAATTAAAAAAAAAAAATTTATTTCCATTAAAAATGCCTAAACCCTTTTCGCTTTTACCATTGGTAGGTCAGTTAAAATCCGAAGAAAAAATAAAATATTTGGGTATTGTTTTTTCCACAGATAATAGAAATTTCTATGTGAATGATGTTAAGCTGATTTGGAATCATATATTGTCTGATTTAAAAAGATGGAATAATCTGAAATTACCAACAATGGCAAAGGTTTCAGTTATTAAAATTAATGCACTCCCCAGAATATTATATATTTTTCGAGCTGCTCAAGTCTCAATTTCTAAGAAATTCTTTAAACAAATTCATACGGAATTAGCTAGATTTGTATTGGAACCTAGAAAAACTAGAATATCTTATGACAAATTGATGACTCCGAAAAATAAGGGAGGTTTAGACTTACCTAATTTTGAATTATATTATTTAATAATAAACTCTAATAGAATTCTAAGAGTGGTTAATTTTGACATATCCAGTAGTAAATGGTCACCTAAGTGGTTGGTTCTGAATTATAAACATGCTGTTAGATTGGGTATTAACTCTAAGGCATTACCCTTTTTAAATAAAGATACCTTTAAATTATATGCTTTGATGGAGTATATTAGATTATATATAATATTGTTACAAAACCTGTTTAAATCATTAAATCTCTTGCAATATATGATGACTTTCTAACCCTTTCACAAGAATCAGAATTTGAAAATCAGTAATCATTTGATAGATCTTAAAAAATGTCCACTTATAGTTGATTTAACCGTACTTGATCTATATCCTTATCTTGGTATCTCGATACATGACACGTTAAGAGAGATGAGCCTTCCTAACTCTTATTTAATTATAATGAGACAATTAAAGGATCTTTCCATAAGTTATTTCAGTAATTTCAAAATTAAAGAAGAAGATTTAACTAATTGTTCAAATCTATGGCAAACTCTTATGCAGGACTCTAAATATATAACGTCTTCATATAATTTGGTAAAAGACGTGAAATCTAAAAAACAAATACTCTTATCAAAATACTGGAAGGATAAAATATTACTGATTGATGATAATAAAATATTGAAAGCAATTAACCTAACTTTAAAATCAGTATCTCTTCAAAAGTTATTATTTACTCAGCTGATGATATTTAACAATGCTTATTACACTCGTCTCAGTCTGCATAAATTCAACTCCAAAAATTCACCTAAATGTCCATATTGTATTGATCAAACGGCTGACCTTTTACACATGTTCTGGAGCTGTAAATGTATATTTAAACTTTGGAACTCTTTAAAAATTCAATTACAAAAATGGGTTATCAACATTCCACACTTTCTTGGGAGTTTATGATTCTTCATATCCCTCCGAATAACTTGGACAGATCCCAAATGATCATACTTATACATATTTTCTTGTTAATGAAGCTTTATATAGCTACAAATTGGTTGAATCCATCTCAGACTTCATGGGAAAACTTTAAAAGTGTAGCGATAAAACATATTCTAGCACATAAATTATTAATCAAAGATCATAAGAAAAATATAAATAATACAAAAATATGGGAGCAAATCTTTAATATTGTGTTGGCTTAATGTTCTAAATCCAGTTATCCCCTGGAAGTACATACTTAATATGGAAGTCAGTATTGATAAGCCTGTATATTGATACTAGATCTTTTAATACTCTTTTCAGAATTTTATTTCAATGTATAATGATCTCATGTAACTGTTGGAAGCATTCATGTATATAATGTATATATATTGTAGTATAGTATTAACAATTGGAAAAATAATAAAGATTTATTATTGAAAAAATATATATATTACGTTAAATGCAAATGATGTCACAGGACTGATTATTGAGCCAATCAGTAACAGCTAATCATCTGTATTTTGGTTTTATACTACTTAGAGTTAAAGAAAATATTTCTTATTTTTGTATATCTTTGAAATCTCTTTATTAACTACTTTTTTAGCTATCCCCAGCACTACATCTTAGCCCTCATTTTGCTCACAACCCTCTTCTGAGGAAGAATGACCAGATCTCTGAGATGCTTTTATATAAATTGTAATGAATATCATCTTCAGTACTTTTCTGAACAATTTGATTCAAATCACCAGGAGTTCTTTGTCATTGGCTTTAGACAGACACTCAAAATATCATCTGTAAAAGATTGGCAGCATCTTGTCATGTCTTTCTTTTTGCATTATTATTCCTGCACATTTCATAGATTAGTACTAAGATAACTGCCCCTGTGGACCATCTTAAGCCTAGCCAATTACCCCATGTGAGAATCAAACACTGCACCTTGCATTTGTGAGGTAAACACCTTAACCATTATGCCAACTTCCCATTAATTTTTACAACTCTTTGCATTTAAGTATCTCTTGGATTAACATTTCCTTCTTTTTACTTCTTTTACTTTTTTTATACCAATAAAATCAATCTATTTATAACATAATGGCCTTTCTCAAACAAATCTGTTCATTCTTCAACAGTAGTTTAACATAAACTATCACCAATCTAATATGTTCTGTTTTAGTCCTTAAATTTATCACTGATACATGCCCTTCATTTACTATTATATAATTTAAGATTCAACAATAGCTTTGTTTAACAATGCTTGGCTACTTTCAACATATATCCCAGACGAAGTTCTACAGTAGTTGCCTTCCTCATGAATTCTCAAAATGTAATCTTTTTTGCTCATTCAAAACTGGATGTCAGTCAAATAAATTATATTTAAGCTAATTTGATTCACCATTCTAATACATTCATCTGTGCACTTCATTTCTATTGCTGAAAACATTCACAAGTAGTAAAAAAGAAAGCTTTTTCCATTTTTTAGTAAATGGTTTTCATCTTTCTTTTCCTGTACTTTTGCTAATCAAATTTTCATCTGTCAGAGCCCTTCTAAGTTTTTCATTTTAGAGAAGCAAATCTATTTTCAATATGTACATTATATTACTTTTTCATCAATGTACCCTTGTATTAGTCTTTATAATGACTTTGTTTTCACTGACATATTGCTAATTTCTTTTGTTTACTTTATCTGTTTAATCTGTTTTTATTTGTGTCATTAGTAACACTGCTCAGTCCTGCATCATAATTTATGGACATATTCATTGACTTATGAGACCACACAAGCTTTCATTTATGCCATCTATTACATTATACTTCTGTGTCATCATTAACACTGTTCAGTTCTTCATCATCATTTATAAACATATTCATTAACTTAAGATACAACATAATGTATTTATTCAACATTTGTTAACCAGGAAAGTCCAACTTGGAACAAAGCCAATTTTCATCAGAGGCCCAGGGAGAAACACCCCAGAAGCATATCTTTGAAATGTGCGAGGAAACTGGAGCACCCAGAGAAAACCCACAGGAATGCAGGGAGGGCATGCAGATTACACACGGAAGACACTCCAGCCAAGAATCGAACCAGAGAACCTCTTGCTGTGAGGCGAGAATGTTACCTCTACACCATAAGCTCCAATTTATGCCATCTATTACATTTCATCACCACATGAGCTTTAATTTATGCTATCTATTACATTTCATCTTGCAATTTGTCATTATAAGTCACTTTCCCATGAACCGACATTGGTTCATAGGTTCATAGGTTGGTATTAGGCTATCGGCCCTAGGGGCTATACAAGCCTAGCCATAACAATTTCCTGGCTATTTCTTCCCACAATATTTACTTCCCTACATCTTTTCTTATTGCAAATATTTATCAAAAGTTATCTTCCTCATAGAAACCATATGTTTTGGGTTGTCCCTCATCTCGGAGCACCTCACACATCATGTGTCTCTTCAGTCAGTCAAACAATTGAAGAGCCAGAATATGAAGCTCCTGCAGCTACTCAGTTTTTGATTCACAATTTTCCATGAATGCCATGCTTCCTACAACTAGACCATTTATCTTTTTCTCCAATAGTCTTGTTTTAAATAATTCCCCACAACACATGATTCCTTTGTCTAATTCACAATGTCCTATTGCCTAACATCATCAGTTAGGAATTGTAACTGTTTTCATGCTATAGCCATTTATAATGTAGTTTAAAAAAAAAACAATGTCCTCTTTTAGTAAATTAATATACAAACTTTAAGGTGTACTAAAATTTGACATCCCTGAATGATTCTTTCCCTTATGTATGATAAACCATTTGTGTTGTAGTTCAAAACATAGTGGCTTTACTTAAAGTGTTTCGTTAAACTTAAGTATGTATTTCACAATAAAGTATAGCAGCGAGACAACCAGTCAGTCTGTTCTCTTCCTTTTTCATAAATTTATTAGCAAAAATAGAAACATCAAACTGAGTAAGCGCTTTCGCTAAAAAGCTTCATCAGACCATCTAACAAATATCCAAAGCACCACATTTTATATATATATATATATATATATATATATATATATATATATATATATATATAAATTGACTTTTCATTATCCATTCACATTAAAACATTAGTCAGACTCACATGAAAGTTAAAGGAGCATGACAAACATTTTAAAATACATTTTAAAAAAACATACAATGGTCACTGACTACCAATGCTGGTATAAGCATACAGAATAAAAATAATAAAAATACTAAGAATAAAAACAGAACAAAATAAAAGGATACTACTCAAATAAACACATATAAATATAAATGTGAGTATATGTGCTACTTCTGTACCCTCCACTTTTTAAGCAGTGTTTTCAATGAAGCCCTCTCATTCAGTCCTTTTCCCTTATCAGTCCTGAGGGTGATAATCCAGTTGGTTTCCTTACATTCTGTGTGGTTCCTAATGTCACCTTCCCGAATATGTGGCCTTATCACCTCCAAAACTCTAAAACTGAACCTATGTGTTTCCTCTGCCTGTATAAGTGCTTCGAGAGAGCATTGTGCTCTGCTTTAATTCTAACACTATAAATATGTTCTCTTATTCTATCCCTAAAGACCCTGTTGGTCTTGCCCACATAAAATGAGTGACAAGACTCGCACTCCACCAAATAAACATTTGGTGTCATACAGGTAGCTGTAACATGAAAGGCAAACTCTCTGCCCAAATCTGGATGCAGAAATTTATTGGAGGTATTAATAAATGGACAAAAATTACATCTACCACATGGTTGTGTTGAACACTCCACCTCTTCGATATCCTTTGCACTCCTATCATAACAAAGGAGTCTCTTCAAATTCTTCTTCCTGTTCTTATACAGAAACCTGGGTTTCTCACCCACTAACTCACCTACTTCTGTATCAACCGTCAATATTGACCGATTCTTGGTGAAAATCTCAACCAATTCCTTATTATCACTACTAAAGAAAAGGAGTACTTTCAAGTAACTCTTAGTCTGGTCCTTTGTTACAGGTCACATAGCACTGCTGTGTGGTCCAAAATAGGGTAAGGCTGTACATTCCCTTAAAGCATTAATAGTAGACAGATTCTTCTGTATCTCGTCCAAACAGTACCCTCTATTTTTAAGCCTGCCTCCCAGGTCCTCCATCTCTTTATGGAACCCTTCTATCGTGGTGTTCAAGCTGGAGGCCCTCAAGCCTTGACCTTTAATCAAATTTTTAAAAATATAACTGGGATGCATACTAGTTCTTGCTAACAAGGAATTCCTATAACAGGACTTCCAAAAAACACCAGTATTACTCAGACCATTCTCCAATCTTTCTATATAAAGGTCCAGGTACTCTTTTCTATCACCTGATGACACCATTGTAAATTTCAAACATTCAGTCAAACTGTTCATCATGCTATGAAAATCCAACAGCTGTTCATGGCTCCCTTTCCATAACAAGAAAAAAATCATCAACAAAACGTCGATTAAAAAACAACCTGTTGTTTATAGGCATCCTTCTCAAACAATATAGTAGTCTCCCAATGTGCCAGGAACATGTTGGCGTAGCTATTGGCACATGAAGTGCCCATAGCTACGCCATCATTCTGGATGTACATTTTAACATTGAAGGTGAACACATTATTCTCAAGAACTACTTCCAGAAAGTGACATATAAGATCCGTCTGTACTGGTTCATAGTCACTATTGGCATTGAGATATTCGTGAAGATACTGTACACCCAAGCCATTGGGAATGTTGGTAAAAAGTGACTGGACATCAAGTGTGACAAAGAAAACTCCATTTAGGCTATCAAATTAGTGGTACATTCATATAGATCAATGAGGAATTGTTTGGAGTATCTAAGAACCATCCTATTCTGATCTATAATAGGTCATGGATGCTTTTCTATATAAAGGGACAGGGGTTCCATTACCCATGCTCCACCTGCCACAATAGGTCTCATCGGTGGGTTCAGGACTTGTTTGTGCGTTTAAGTATGTATTTGGTGAGATAAGTATCAGAAAGCATTTTGCCAGAACCTACTGGTATTTATTTGGGTTATTGTTTCAATAAGAAGCTTTGTGAACAGTTTTGGAAACTACTGAAAATATATTTAGTGTTTCTCCTGTGACAACATGTCAGGCAACTTCATAGACTGGAAAGGATGTCTGTCTGTGCATGCTCTGCAGGCACCGATTAAAGTCTATGGACACATTCTTTGTTTTTCTTGAGTTGATGTCAGTGGGGCTTTTATTCCTCAGTGGATTCAGCATGGGGAAAACTCATTTTGAATAGCTGTTGTCTGCCCTTTGTTTTCATTTTTTTTACCAATGTGGATTTAAAAATACTCACCATAAGAATGAAGATTCTAACTGGCACTTCCAGAGGCACATACACTGGTCCAAAAGGTAAGTCACTTTAACAATCCAATACAACATACCTCTATATTCCAACATTACTCTTTGCCATCAATCATACCAAAATAGGTTTCTTTTTCACTGGAACAGTTTTAAATGCAGCATTATTGTGCTGCATGGATGCTTTATAGATCTTCTATTTCTTATCTGCACTTCTGTCCTGCCCTATCTTGGTGCCTCATTAACACATGCATCTTACATCTGAGATTCTCTAATGCTCCTATATAACTCTTTACCTTGCTCCCTTAGTTAATTCTCTGTATTTTGCACTCCATGAAAATATTATTTTTTATTAGATGCCTCTTCTTTATTTGACAAATCCATCTTCACTTCAGTATTTAAGCCACCAGATTGCAATGCTGTCACCTGCACATTACTCCCACTTCAGTCTGTCTCATTTACTTTCATAAAGGCCTGCTCAGTGACAGTAATCCTCACTACTTCCACATTGGTGCAACATACATACTTTTTCCACTCTGAAAAAAGAGTAGGAGAATTTTATACACACACACACACACACACACACACACACACACACACACACACACACACACACACACACACACACACACATACATAAGGATGTGTATCAAACGCAGATTGTTTCTCTATAGGACTAAACAGGGAAAGTAAGTGGTGAGGAGGCTCAAAAAGGAAAATCATCAAGGTCTTAGCAGAATTTAGAACACTGATAGCCACATTAAGCTAATGAGGGGAAATTGTTTATTGTCAGACAATAGGATAATTGCATATTGAAAGGGCTCAGTGTAGGCATACAAGACACAAGGTTCAGGGGAAACTGCTAAAATATAACCAGAGAAAAAAGAGGGGTCCAAGTGGGAAGGGCAGAAACTAATGTCATGATGGGGAAAAAAACTATAAGGAATGTGCATCAAACATAGTGACATAGAATGTGTAACGTCAAATACACCAAGGAAGAGTATGATGGTATGAAAGTTAATGACTGGAAGAAGAGTGGTTAAGATATAAGTAAGGTGATTTAGCAAAGTAGATCATGGTAAGGACCAGGGGAATACGTTGTTGTTTTATTCAGAAAGGAGATGGCTCTGATAATACAGGAAATTAATAGAAATCAAAACAGGATGCATGTTTTGTGGGAAGGAATGATACAACATGAAAGTGTTAGTGACAGGCAACTTCCCAAAAGATGAAAAGCATTTCTTTTCTGTTCAGTTTTGGGAAGAACGGAATGTGTACTGAATGTCGACACCATTGAAGGCAATTCATCATACCTTCAAGCAAGTAAGAACTAAGTGATACATTTATAGTGCTAGTCATAAACCCTTGACCAACCCAAGTCGATCATCAGTTCGAATTTAGAACCACGTGATGTTACAAAGCATCAAAGCATTTAAAGTAATAACTCCAATGTTAAAAATCACTTGTAAAACAACCCAGAATCTTCACCTTGAAGCTTAGCTGTATGATTATATAATAAAAACACATCCAAATAATTGATGTTATTGTCTCAATGAATGTTACACCCCACCCCCATCTTCCTCTACCCATCAGGATAGACAAGGACTTCAGGCGGACCAGGTCAGTGAGACGAGGCCGCCAGAAGTGCAAACTTTCAGGAGAGAGGAGCACAGGCCAAACCCTGAAGAAAATGCGGGCAAGTAAAGGGAATCACTAGTTTTAAATATTTTCTCTCATGAACTATCTTTAGAAGAAGAACAAATTTTAAACAAAGGACTAACCTTCAGTCCCACTAGTGAAAGCAAACTATCGGATATTGTTTTGAACCTTAAGGTCTTTTGTAGAAATATCATGCTGAAATTACAATTTGGAGATAGTGATGGGAGTGTGCAACCCTTTAGGAAACGCAGTACCTATATACCACATAACCATCCCTTAGTGGATGCTTATATTAAATTGACTGATGAAGAATTGTTTAGATTTTATGATGGAAAAACAACTCAGAGGAAGAGATATAAGAGGGATAATCTGAGTCAAGGTGAAAGGGATTCACTTAAGATTCCACAAGTGAATGATTCAATCATTATTAGACCAGCTGATAAAGAGGGACTAATTGTTCTCATGGATAAAAGCTGTTATAATGAATGTATGAAAGGAATGCTGAGTGACCAGAAATTTTATAGATCACTAACAGTAACTAGTGTGCATCAAATTATGAAGAATATTTCTGACATTTTGTTAGATGACTTGAGGAGTTGGTGGATTACAGGGGAGGTTTATAAATTTGTCAACATTGAGAATCAATTGATCATCCTTATACAGGGCCTTCCCAAGGTCCACAAACAACTCCTGAATCCACCAATGAGACCCTTTGTGGCCACTGGAGGGTGGTCCACAGAGCCGATCTCAATTTATATCGAGGAACATCTTAGACAAGTAATAGAACAGAATAAGATGGTCTTAAGGCACTCTAAACAGTTCTTAATGGATTTGTATGATTGTATTACCAGAATGGGCCCTTTAAAGGGTGTTCTATTTGTAGCATTTGATGTCCAATCACTTTTTACAACATACCCAATGAATTGGGTATACAATATGCACATGAGTATTTGGTATCTAATAGTGAGTATGATTTATTAAAAGGTGACTTGATCTGTCACTTTTTGGAGTTGGTGTTGGAATATAATGTCTTCACCTTTGATGGGGATATGTATTTAAAAAATGATGGTGTGGCTATGGGCACTTCATGTGCCAATAGCTACACCAACATGTTTTTGGCACATTGGGAGAACATGGTTCTCTTTCAATTTCCCAAATTTCAACACCATGTTGTTTTCTATCGACGTTTTGTCGATGACTTGTTTTTGTTATGGAAAGGTGAGATAGAACAAATCATGATGTTTCACACCTTGATGAACAATTCGTTAGACTATTTGAAATTTACCATGAATTTTTCACATGATCGCATAGACTATTTGGATTTATATATACAGAGGTTGGACAGCGTTCTTGTGAATACTGATGTTTTTCGCAAGACCTGTTATAGGAATGCCTTGTTATTTAGAACCAGTATGCACCCTCAGCACATTTTTTCTAATTTAATTAAGGGCCAAGACATGAGGGTGTCAAGGTTGAATCCTATAACCATAGGGTTCCAAGAAGAGATCAAAGATTTAACTTTATGACTTGGGGAATAGAGGCTATACCATGGATGAGATTGATAGGAACCGTTTTAGAGTAGGTGAGTTAAGGGACAGTGTAGCCCAACCCTATTATGGACCCCGAGAGAATCCTGTACAAACAGATAATACCATATTTAATGACAAACAGCTGAAGATACCTACATTCTACTCTAGTGACTCTATAGATGTCAGAGAAGGTTTTAGAAAGCATTGGTCCCTCCTGACAGTAGTCCCCTCGATAGGTGACATAGTGTGTCAGAGTCAGAGATTCCTATATAGGAATAAGAAGAACCTCAAGACACTACTATGTTATGGTAGCAATCATAGACCTACAGGAGATCAAACAACTTCACTAAACCATGTAGTAAATGTAATTTCTGCTGATTTTATTCATAGCTCCAATGTCTTTGTACATCCAGATTTGGACAAGGAATTCCATTTTAGAGCAACGGCAGATTGCTCAACCTCTAATGTTGTTTATTTAGCGGTGTGGAAATGCTGCCTCTGTTTCTATGTGGGAAAGACTAATAGACCCTTTAGGGACAAAATAAGGGAACATCTCTATGGCATTAGGACTCAATCTGAACATAATGCTCTTTCCAAGTATATTAGAACAATGGGCGACTCGCATAAGTTTGGGTTTAGGGCGATTGAAGTTGTAACTCCACACATTCGTGAGGGGGATCTTAGCAACCACACTGAGAATACGGAAACCCACTGGATCATTACTCTTAAAGCAGATAGAGGGAGAGGGTTAAATGAAAGGGCATCTATCATGCCCTTGCTTAAAGCATGCAGAATTAGTAAATGTTGAATTTGTGCTCAGTCTTTTATTATATGCATCATTTTGACACTTTAATGTTCTTAGATTTGAAGCACTTCAGACAAATAATGTTTCTATGATCATTTATGCTATATATATATATATATATATATATATATATATATATATATATATATATATATATATATATTCATTGAGACAATAACATCAATTATTTGGATGTGTTTTTATTATATAGTCATACAGCTAAGCTTCAAGGTGAATATTCTGAGTTGTTTTACAAGTGATTTTTAACATTGCAGTTATTACTTTAAATGCTTTGATACTTTGTAACATCACATGATTCTAAATTTGAACTGATGATAGACTTGGGTTGTCAAGGGTTTATGACTAGCACTATAAATGTATCAATTAGTTCTTATTTGTTTGAAGGTCTAATGAAGCTATTTTAGTGAAAGTGCTTACCTTTTGTCCATTTTTTACAATAAAGACATTTTTATTTAAATAGCAGAAGGAGTTGTGCCTGGTTACCTCATTGCCATTGTTTGTTTCTACTATTGACTTTTTATTTATTGGCTACGAGGTATTTATCCCTTGGTGTGAGGACTTTCTTTGCTTATTTGTGCATATCTTTACGTTACTACAAGGGGACATGGTGGAACAACAGGAAATTATCATTGAATTGGATTATGTACCGAACAAACCACCTGAACTAAGCAGAAATGCTTTTGAGAGATTTAACCAGTACCTTTTGAGGGATAGGAACTCCCTCCTACATTATGACGTTGCTTCCTGTGCCGATGGTTCAAATGAACAGCCCCAGGACAGCAAGCAGTTACAGTAGCATATCAATGAACTGGAATGTGATTTTTTGAAACTAAAAAGGGTACAGGTGGAGCGTTATCATTGTGAGACATGTTTGGAGAAGGAGATTGTTCCTCGTGGCCTATGAGTTTTCAGTATGCCAACACAAGGTACACAGTACCCTGAATTGCTTGCACCTTGGCAAAAACGGAATCTGGAGGCAAGCGCTAACTATATGAAACTCTTAATAAACTTTTTCCGCCCAAAGGAAATTAGACTCAAGGAGTTGCTTAAAACTAAACAAGACCTTATTGCTAATACATATTCTGCGAACATTGCTCACCCATTGATTGAAAATTTGTTGGACTGTATGGCAGTGTTTGAACGCAGGATAACCTAGCAAAAGAAAAGCAAGATTTTACATGATATTAATGATTTCATAAATGGGAATATTTTTATGTGGCCGAGAAATGGACAATTAATTGAAAGAACTGTTGATGTAAGTGTTAGTAATCATGTTCTTACTGAATTTAATAATGGTCTTACTACTGATGGTCGCATACTAGGTTCACAATCTACTGTTGGTGCAGCAACAGCAGTTATAGATGAAGGGAATGATAGTAATGTGAATGGAGTAGCTCAAGACAGTAATTTGTATCCCAATATTGTTGTAAATAAGACTATGCACAGAAAAACATCTGTGTGTTTGGATAGAATAGTTAGATCCAAAGCTAACTTGGAGAATAATGCATCTCACAGGGGGTCTATTAGCATTTCCCAAAACAATATAGGTGTTACACCCCCACCTTCCTCTTCCTCTACCCATCTGGATAGACAAGGACTTCAGGCAGACCAGGTCAGTGAGCCGAGGCTGTCAGAAGCGCAAACTTTCAGGAGAGAGGAACACAGGCCAAACCCTGAAGAAAATGTGGGCAAGTATAGGGACTCACTAGTTTTGAATATTTTCTCTCATGAACTATCTTTAGAAGAAGAATATAGTATTCTCCCAATTTGCCAGGAACATGTTGGCGTAGCTATTGGCACATGAAGTGCCCATAGCTATGCCATCATTCTGGATGTATATTTTACCATTGAAGGTGAACACATTATTCTCAAGAACTACTTCCAGAAAGTGACATATAAGACCCGTCTGTACTGGTTCATAGTCACTATTGGCATTGAGATATTCATGAAGCTACTGTACACCCAAACCATTGGGAATGTTGGTAAAAAGTGACTGGACATCAAGTGTGACAAAGATCTCTCCATTTAGGCTATCAAATTAGTGGTACATTCATATAGATCAATGAGGAATTGTTTGGAGTATCTAAGAACCATCCTATTCTGATCTATAATAGGTCATGGATGCTTTTCTATATAAAGGGACAGGGGTTCCATTACCCATCCTCCACCTGACACAATAGGTCTCATCGGTGGGTTCAGGACTTGTTTGTGCGTTTAAGTATGTATTTGGTGAGATAAGTATTAGAAAGCATTTTGCCAGAACCTACTGGTATTTATTTGGGTTATTGTTTCAATAAGAAGTTTTGTGAACAGTTTTGGAAACTACTGAAAATATATTTAGTGTTTCTCCTGTGACAACATGTCAGGCAACTTCATAGACTGGAAAGGATGTCTGTCTGTGCATGCTCTGCAGGCACCGATTAAAGTCTAAGGACACATTCTTTGTTTTTCTTAAGTTGATGTCACTGGGGCTTTTATTCCTCAGTGGATTCAGCATGGGTAAAAATCATTTTGAATAGCTGTTGTCTGCCCTTTGTTTTCAGTTTTTTTTACCAATGTAGATTTAAAAATATTCACCATAAGAATGAAGATTCTAACTGGCACTTCCAGAGGCACATACACTGGTCCAAAAGGTAAGTCACTTTAAGAATCCAATACAACATACCTCTGTATTCCAACATTACTCTTTGACATCAATCAAACCAAAACAGGTTTCTTTTTCACTGGAACAGTTTTAAATGCAGCATTATTGTACTGCATGGATGCTTTATAGCTCTTCTACTCATCTGCACATCTGTCCTGCCCTATCTTGGTGCCTCATTAACACATGCATCTTACATCTGAGGTTCTCTAATGCTCCTATATAACTCTTTACTTTGCTCCCTTAGTTAATTCTCTGTATTTTGCACTCCATGAAAACATTATTTTTTATTAGCTGCCTCTTCTTTATTTGACAAATCCATCTTCACTTCAGTATTTAAGCCACTAGATTGCAATGCTGTCACCTGCACATTACTCCCACTTCAGTCTGTCTCATTTACTTTCATAAAGGCCTGCTCAATGACAGTAATCCTCACTACCTCCACATTGGTGCAACATACATACTTTTTCCACTCTCAAAAAAGAGTAGGAGAATTTTATACACACACACACACACACACACACACACACACACACACACACACACACACACACACACACACACACACACACATAAGGATGTGTATCAAACGCAGATTGGTTCTCTATAGGACTAAACAGGGAAAGTAAGTGGTGAGGAGGCTCAAAAAGGAAAATCATCAAGGTCTTAGCAGAATTTAGAACACTGATAGCCACATTAAGCTAATGAGGGGAAATTGTTTATTGTCAGACAATAGGATAATTGCATATTGAAAGGGCTCAGTGTAGGCATACAAGACACAAGGTTCAGGGGAAGCTGCTAAAATATAACCAGAGAAAAAAGAGGGGTCCAAGTGGGAAGGGCAGAAAATAATGTCATGATGGGGAAAAAAACTATAAGGAATGTGCATCAAACATAGTGACATAGAATGTGTAGTGTCAAATACCCCAAGGAAGAGTATGATGGTATGAAAGTTAATGACTGGAAGAAGAGTGGTTAAGATATAAGTAAGGTGATTTAGCAAAGTAGATCATGGTGAGGACCAGGGAATACGTTGTTGTTTTATTCAGAATGGAGATGGCTCTGATAATACAGGAAATTAATAGAAATCAAAACAGGATGTATGTTATGTGGGAAGGAATGATACAACGTGAAAGTGTTAGTGACAGGTAACTTCCCAAAAGATGAAAAGCATTTCTTTTCTGTTTAGTTTTGGGAAGAATGGAATGTGTACTGGATGTCGACACCATTGAAGGCAATTTAATAATATAGTAGAAACAAACAATGGCAATGAGGTAACAAGGCACAACTCCTTCTGCTATTTAAATAAAAATGTCTTTATTGTAAAAAATGGACAAAAGGTAAGCGCTTTCGCTAAAATAGCTTCATCAGACCTTCAAACAAATAAGAACTAAGTGATACATTTATATAAACCCTTGACCAACCCAAGTCAATCATCAGTTCAAATTTAGAACCATGTGATGTTACAAAGCATCAAAACATTTAAAGTAATAACTCTAATGTTAAAAATCACTTGTAAAGCAACCTAGAATCTTGACATTGTAGCTTAGCTGTATGACTATATAATAAAAACACATCCAAATAATTGATGTTATTGTCTCAATTAATATATATATATATATATATATATATATATATATATATATATATATATATATATATATATATATATATATATATATATATATATACAGAATACATGATCATAAAAACATTATCTGTCTGAAGCGCTTCAAATCTAAGAACATTAAAGTGTCAAAATAACGCATATCATCAAAGGCCAAGCACAAATTCAATTATTACTTATTCTCTGTGCTTTAAGCAAGGGCTTGATAGATGCCCTTTCATTTAACTCTCTCCCTCTATCTGCTCTAAGAGTAATGATCGAGTGGGTTTCCCTATTCTTAGTGTGGTTCCTAAGATCCCCCTCACGAATGAGTGGTGTCACAACTTCAATCACCCTAAACCCAAACTTATGCGAGTCGCCCGTTGTTCAAATATGCTTGGAAAGAGCATTATGCTCAGATTGAGTCCTAATGCCATAGAGATGTTCCCTTATTCTGTCCCTAAAGGGTCAATTAGTCTTTCCCACATAGAGTAAGCGGTAGCGTTCGCACACCACTAAATAAACAACATTAGAAGTTGAGCAATCTGCCGTTGCTCTAAAATGGAATTCCTTGTCCAAATCTGGATGCACAAAGACATGGGAGCTATGAATAAAAAGGCAGAAATTACATTTACCACATGGTTTAGTGGAAGTTGTTTGATCTCCTGTAGGTCTATGATTGCTACCATAACATAGTAGTCTCTTGAGGTTCTTCTTATTCCTATATAGGAATCTCGGACTTTGACCCACTAAGTCACCTATCGAGGGGTCATTGAGACAATAACATCAATTATTTGGATGTGTTTTTATTATATAGTCATACAACTAAGCTTCAAGGTGAATATTCTGAGTTGTTTTACAAGTGATTTTTAACATTGGAGTTATTACTTTAAATGCTTTGATACTTTGTAACATCACATGATTCTAAATTTGAACTGATGATCAACTTTGGTTGGTCAAGGTTTTATGACTAGCACTATAAATGTATCACTTAGTTCTTATTTGTTTGAAGGTCTGATGAAGCTATTTTAGCAAAAGCGCTTACCTTTTGTCCATTTTTTACAAAAAAGATGTTTTTATTTAAATAGCAGAAGGAGTTGTGCCTGGTTACCTCATTGCCATTGTTTGTTTCTACTATTGATGTTTTATTTATTGGCTATGAGGTATTTATCCCTTGGTGTACGGACTTTCTTTGTTAATTTAATAATATAGTTTACCCCCCCAAAACACACAAACACACACGCACACACACACACACACACACACACACACACACACACACACACACACACACACACACACACACACACACACACACACTCAAAAAACATTATCTGGGAAGGTGGAGTTTTCCAGAAAGCGATGGAAGAAACTAGATAGGCAGATGTGGAAAGGGTGCTGACTGAATCTGTTGCAGAAGCAACACCCAGAAGAGAAGAGAGGGAGCATTGCCTTAATAGAGACACATGCCTGCTTATATTAACTATTTGGGGATTATATATTCTGAATTATCATGCCCTAAACTGCAACTAATCAAAAGTACAGTTTAGGTTCAGTGACTAGAGGAAATCATCCAAAATCCTCAGTAAGAGAGTTGCACTTTCGCCTCTCTCCTCTAACTTATGTGGCAAATGCTGAAGGTGCAGCTGCAACCACTGTGGAATGGCATAGTATATTTTTATAAAAAAAAAAAAAAAAAAAATTTCATTAAATTGTCCTCACTAAGAAACTGTGCAAACAGAGAGCTTCATTGAATTGAATGCGATTGAGTTAATTTAGGACCACTTTCTACTCGAAGAAATTTTTATTAAAATTTTTTTCATGTCTTCAAATAGATTGAACCATAAATAGTGAAACATAAAAAATAATATAACATAATCAACTAGTCAACTATTTACAAAAGAAACTATATACAATTGCCTAAGTGTACAATCTATAGCATCACATTTCCATATACAATATGCAATTTGTATTAAGATGCTGTGCTGACTAATCAGATCAATTTCTTTTGTCCACTATTTCATCAACTTTCTGCCAATAAATGATGTATGGTGTTGTCTAATCAGTTCTTTTCTTTATGGTTGCTACTTCCATTTGAGACACAAAGACTGTGATTTTCTTGAAATCTTGAAAAGTCGGTGGTGCTTTATTCTTCCAGTAAGTTGTTATGGCTTTACGTGCAGTGGCAAACAATGTCCACAGTAAAAGATATTTTACTTTTGGGACACATTGTGGTATGGGTACATTAAACAAAACTAATGACTTGGTTAACTGAAAAGTATCATTAAAATTATTTGAAAGAAATAATTAATTTCAAACCAATATTTATTCAGTGAATCACAATAAAAACACGTGTTCCCAATCTGCTTTTGTATGTGTTTTACATCTCCAACAATCAACATGTTTCTTATATAGTTCTAATCTATGAGGTGTTAGAAAGAGTATATGTAGGAATTTCCATGCATATAGTTTCCACTGAACTGACCTGGTAATAAGGCTTGGTGATAAAAGGATAATTTATTTATTTATTTATTTATTTATTTATTTTTATTTTTCATTTGTTAACCGGGCTAGTCTAACTGGATACAGGTTCATTTTCAGTAGAGGCCTGGGAAGATAAGCTATAATGAAACAATAACAAAAATTACAAAATAACAAAATCATAATACAAACTGATGTAAACAAGGTACAATGATTTTACATTATTGAGACTAATCTAAGCGGTTAAATGTTGATTACATATAGCAACAAGTGCAGGTATAAGTTGTGTCATTCAAATACAGTTTTAATACACTGTATATAGAGGAGAATGCAGCTGATGATATATATAGATTTTGTATTAGTAAATATGCAGGTATAAGTAGTGTCATTCCCATGCAGTTTTAATACATAGTATATAGAGGAGAAGACAGCTAATTATATACACTTTCTATGTACCTATGGTATTTACATTAGTAAGGTCAAAGTAGATGTAAGTAGTATATAAAAGTAGAATGTTAGTTGTACTTAAGAAAAGGGGTTGATTACTGAGAATGATAATTTCTTTTTCATTTTTATCAGGATCCTTTTGATTAGTCTGATAATAATAATTCTAATAACTATTATTGGTATAGTTCTTTATTTCTAGAGCAAATCAAAAGAAATTTGTTAGGAATAATTCAGGTAATGATTTATCTTTATCAGATATTGTCAGCAGGATGTCATCTTTGGATAGATATCATTGTCCTTTATAAGTATTATTTATTAAAAGTATCACAAGATGTATGAACTTAGGAATATTTTTTTTTAAAGATGGTGTCACCAATTCTAGCTTATTTGTAATGTACTAGCTTATTTGTTGTATTGGTAGCCACAATTTATCATCTAACTCAAATTTCCTTTTGATTTGCTCTAGTGTGAGTAATGTATTGCCATTGAGTGTTTGATATCAATAAATCACTTTTTTTTTCTTTAAGCCCTGTAATTACATTTGAATCAAAGGTAGTTGTACATTTCTGTGTACAAGCTATAGGATGTAATACAAAATCATGTCTTTATATCTGAGTTCCTGTTTATTTATTTTCTAAACAGTATTATTGTTTCAGTAACAATTATATACTTTCTTTTTATACATTTATTAAATATTATGTTATCTTTTATGACATTATAAAAGAATTTTGTTGGATTTATATTATATTGTTTATGGGCTCAGTTACTAATAATATTACATATAGATTCATGGATTAATTTCCATTTGGCTGTATAGGTTGAATTCAGCGATAGAGTAACTGTTTTAGTAATAGATACCAATGAATAAATCTCTATATCTGCTAGATTAATTCCATCCTTCTCCCAACCTTTTAAATGGTTGTTAAGCACTACTCTAGGCTTATTGTTAAAGCAAAGGAAATTCAGCAGCATTTTATTGTATTTCTGTATAATTTTCTTAGTAGGAGGGATGGAAAATAATTGTATATAATATAACAGCTGGGGGGAAATTATTGATTTAATTACATACAACCTATCTTCTATTGTATAAAATATCTTATTCCATTTCTGCATTAATGATTTTATTTGACTTAACATATGAATATAGTTAATATTTATTATTTCTGTAGTGTTGCTAGTTAATAAGATTCCTAGGTAATTAATTTTATTATCAGGTGCTAAGTACTTAACAAAGTCATTATTTAATTCCCTTTTATTTGAGTTAATTAATAACATTTTAGTTTTGATTTCATTAAACAGAAGACCATAAATAGTTTGAAAGAAGTTCATTGTTTGGAATAATTCAGTTAATGATTTATCTTTATCAGATATTGTGAGCAGGATGCCACCAGCAAATAATTTTATTTTTATTTCTAAGTTATTCCCCATTACCATGCCTTCAATATTTGTGTTCATTCTAACATAGTTAGCAAAAGGGTAGAGGTATAGGGTTCATATTACTACTCACTTTCTGTGTAGGGCTTGCAGACCATCTACATTTTTGTGTATTTTCACTAAGAACTCCAGGTTTTTTTAACTTTCTAAGGGTATGCTTGTTGATTTGCCTTACTAAAATAGCAATAGATGTTGTACTTACCCTTCTACTTGTGACTTAGACTGGTCCCTTAATATATGGTGTGGCACCAGTCATGTAAGCAGTTTTCAATATGCTTGTGATAAAGAAATGTTAAGGCGTAAGATGGGGAAAGCAAACATTAATGTCATTACACCCAAGTGATGCCTCCAGGTGCATCTTCAGTTTACTCCTACTAATGCTTCTAGGCATCAAATATTGCTTGTTCATATCTGGATCAATAATTCCAAAACCATGATATGTACAAGGTTTCAATTGATTTCATCTTAAAGCTTACACAATGGCAAACTCAACTGCATTAATATTTTAACCTCTCTCTAGTGCAGGTAAATAGATATTAAAAGTTATTTTACAATGTTAATTTATATAGATATAATTTTCACATTTTTTAAATATCCCAACAACCAAGAAACACAAACAGAACTCATTTGCCTCACATGAAAGCTCTCATCAAGATGAATAAAATGCTGTTGACAGTAGTTCTGAAACTTGAGTGATTACTGGAGTATTGTAAATTGTTTACAAAATATTACAAATGTAATAATTACTGTGTTTACTGTGACTTATAAAATTCAATTTAACCTAGAACCTAAAGAATACGACCACTATAAAAATAGTTTGTGCTGAACAGTTTCCCATTTATACTTCTTTAATAACCCCTGTGGTTCCAGTGATATGAATGCTTGTTTGAAATGTGAGGACAGAATTTGGTTCGATCAAAAGACTTAGGTTCCGACCATTGCAAGTTACAGTGCAAACTTCCTGAGCTCCATTAGAGTGAATGAGTTAAAGACTGTGTTTTTAATGTATTTATTTGATAGCTAGATAACTGGTTGTGTAGCCTTTTTTCTTCTCTATCTTCACACAATTATTAAGCCTCTCATCCCATATTCATCTAATATGTCCTCAATGGTCCTAATAATGTGAGAATAGTTGTCTTTGTGTGCCGATCTCCAACTCCAGGGCAATCAGAAGATGCATTTCTAAAGTAGGACCTGCAAAGCTATAACAGTTTCACAGGCAAATGCATCTCAACTACAGTGTTGTATTTTGCTGGCATCTCTCCTTGGGACATTCATAGGTTCATAGGTTTTATAGGTAAGTACTAGGCTGGTTGCCCTTGTGGGCCATTTTAAGCCTAAAGCTTTTCCCTTTTTGTTTAGTTATAGATTGGCCTTACCCATCATTGGTCGATAATTGTATACTAACCCTAATGAGAATATCTGGGATCATACCACAGATAATTTGAGGAGACCCATGCATGGGATAAAACATTTAGGAGCTGCCTCTGTTGATTAGTAGTACAGTGGGTAGACATGGGGTAAATTTTCTGTTTTGTATCCATAGATCTATGCTGTGCTTGAATATGGACAGGGATTAACTTTCCCCCGGATTCACTAATCCTCCATGTAAGACTTAATAAGTCTTACTCGGAGGCTGCAGTTGAATGGTATGACATCAGCGTGCCATGAGTATGCATGAGGGCATGCTGACTCAACCGTAAGTCTTACACGGACCGTGTAAGAAAGCAGGGGGCATGTCCGACTGCAGAGCAGTCTAAATGTCCACGCCCCTGCAAGTGTTTTAAAACTAAACAAAGCACACACACAAGAGCGAGTCCGCTCAAATGTCCCTGCACCCAACACCACACTCCCTGATATTGTAAACCCCTATCACAGTTCTAAAATGCAAAACATTAAATATATGTTTTTAAATCCCCAAAATATCTGCCCGTATTTCTGCGTGTGTGTGCGCGGGTGTGCCCATTATTTAGCTAGAGTTAGCAATTCTGACATGGAAGAGCATAAGAAAGAATGTTAATGCCAATTGCATGCAATAGCGTAATGGTAGAGCATTCGCACAAAGAGGAGGGGTTCACAGTTCGAGTCGCACCACTCTCCTTCGTATTTATTTTTTAAATCAGTATATGAAATAATACCTGACAAATATGTTTAATCATTACTAAAAAGCAGTGAAATGGCCAATGTATCAGTGAACAAAATAAATATTTTAAAGGATCCTGATATAAAATTGCCTGCAGTTAAGCAGCACTTCACCCAGCGCAATAGAGTTGCCCGTAGTTCAATAGCGCTATACCTAGTGCAATAGAGGTGCCCATAGTTCAATGGCTCTTTACCCAACGCAATGTGTTTGCACGGATGTGCATGCCGTGATGACCAGGGCACCATAGGGCACCGAGGAGCAACAAAGAGTGAAGTTGCTTAAATGCAGCCACACCCCCTAGCCTGTCTGGATAGTATGAAAATAAAATGAATGACAAGGTTCGAACGCTGGACTCTGTGTATCAGAAACAAAGTACAGAACCACTAAGCCATGACAACATAGGGGAAACAGCCATTATTAACATTCATATTCTTACGAATGGTAGTTTAACCATTACTAAGCAGGTCTGCAGTCAGCCGAGAATTTTACAAAATGGCCAATCACAAAAAAGTGAGGGAAATGCGGCATATTTAAGCCCCACAGGCGGGAATACATGCCATAACTGATTGTAGCTCACATCTGCAGTTAGAATGTCTGGTGTCAGAGAGGGAACACGCTTCCGAGCACAACGTTGGGGCATCGAGGAGTCCAAATACATGGTTTGGCTCCTTGTCCACTGTCACGAGTCAAGACTCCTGCAGGGCCAGTTCCAAGGGACAGAGTACAAGGCATAAGCTTGGAACCGGTTAGCTCGTGACCTCACCAGTGCCACAGGCGTTCCTCGGACTGGTGAGCAGGTCCATCACCACCATGCAGACCTGAAGAGACGAAAGCAGGACCGCCTGAACCAATGGATACAGGAGGCCCGTGGGATGCGGGATGCCCCACAACTGAGTATGTAGCCATGGAATGCAATATGTAAGAATTGATAATGGAGTATGTATAACGGATAGTTATGTCTCAATATCCCTTTATTTAATCATATGTCCTACCATAGTGAAACCAAAACCCACACCGCATTGATCAACAGTGACACACCCACTGTCAGTGTTTGCAGGATTCAAAACCCAACCTAACTATTTTATGATACGAGTGAGGGAAGCATTAACACGGTGTGCTATTTGCTTTACTGGCTGGTTTTCCTTTTCAATCTGTATTTGTAGGATGGTGACATCATCAGACTTTCCAAAGAGGAATGTACCTCTTTTAGTGAGTTTTCCCAGTCTCCAAAAAGGGCACTCCTCTAAAAGGAAACTGCACACAATAAACACACCACCTCCCACAAACAGTCAGCATTTGCAGGATTCAAACCCCTACCTAACTATGTTATGATACTAGGGAGAGATGCATTAACACAGATTGCTATTTGTTTTCCTGGCTGGATTCTGTTCTTCTGCTGTATTTGTAGGATGGTGACATCATCAGACTTTACAAAGAGGAATGTACCTCTTTTAGTGAGTTTTCCCAGTAGTCTCCAAAAAGGGCATGCCTCTCAAAGGAAACTGCACACATACACACACTCCCTGCCCCTCAGTGTTTTCTGGATTCAAACTCTTACTTAACTATGTTATGATACTAAGAAGAAATGCATTAACTTGGCATGCTATTTGCTTTATTGGTTTGTTTGTCTTCTCCTGCTGTATTTGTAGGATGGTGACATCATCAGACTTTCCAAAGAGGAATGTACCTCTTTTAGTGAGTTTTCCCAGTCTCCAAAAAGGGCACTCCTCTCAAAACAAACTGCACACATACACCCCCCCCCCCACAAACGCACACAGTCAGCAGGATTCAAACCACTACCTAACTTTGTTACGATACAAGACAGAGAGACGCATTAACACGGCACGCTATTTGCTTTATTGGCTAGTTTTCCTTCTCCTGCTGTATTTATAGGATAGTGACATCATCAGACTGGACATGGTGATGTGTGTACACTTTGTTTTATGCCATTCCAGGAATGGTCCATGTGGGTCAGCAGGTGTCAACAGCTAGAACAGGACCTCATAATCCTTACCTTCATATGTCAACACATATTTATGCACAGCTTCTTGGTTTTGTGGATACTACATGTGTCTGGGATGCTGATAAAGGGCTATTCAAAGTCTATGTGTGACATGTGTAGCTGTGTTCAGTGATGTATGTCCTGGGTGGCTGCCTTGCAAACAGTCTAGCATGTTTGGGAACCATGATCTGCACATGAACATACCACAGTTGGTAGGGTTGTGTGTATGTCAGCTTCCAATAGCTCTGTTTATGACTTCAGCCATGATGGACTCCATTACCTTGCAGATCAGACTTCATAGGCGTACTGGACTGTAGTCCCCATGGTGTGTTGTGCACCAGCACTTGTGGGGAGTGCCATATGTTGCTGTAACACATTCAACGGTTCCACATCCTGTGTAGGGGGTGAGGCTCAGCTGACTGTTCAGGTGCAGGATCTGTTTGTTCTGTAGTTTATGCATGACACATATTGGGAATCAATGTATTCCACTTGCTGCCATGCTTTTGGCATTGGGGGTAGCTGCTCATCCATTCTACATGTGATATCTCCTGGTATGATGATATGGACTGTCATCAGTGGGAGGTGGGTATGTATATATGGGCCTGTCTGTCACGATGTCAGCATTGTCAGTCAGGTACAGTTGGCCCTGACTCAGGAAATATATGGGTGTACATTGCTATTTATGACATAGCTGAAGGGGGTGCCATGATTCAGTCTGGACTCCTTCTCAGCTACTCTTTACAAAACACCAACGAACCTGAGCACTAACCCCTGTTATACTCTTTTACACACTTAACACCCTACTGATCCTTTGGGATAAGGCTACAGAGTATGTCATCATAATATCCTGGCATGTCCAGGGGTCGGTTTTGTGTGTACTCTCCAGTCCAGCTGGTGAATATTGTGATGTTGACACAATGTCACATCTGCCTCATGTACACAGACAACCCGCTCCTCCTCCCGACAAACTCAGATATATATGTGAGATGCACCTATATAGACATACAGGGTGCTAAACTCTCTCGACCCATGACTGGCACAGTCTATCAGGTGGTGAAGTTAATCACACACACCACATATCAGTCTCACATATTCTCTAGCGACAGAACTCAAACCACATTATCACACATAGACATACTCGGATGCTGTAAATGAACTCTGCCTAAGCAGCAGAGACCTCCAAAGCAGACACACACACAACTGCTACCCCACTACAATACCCACATATCACATAGTTCACAATGTCAGTGTGCCACACAGTCACTGCCCTTCGGGCTAAACAACACAACTAATACTCTTGTAATAGGCAACACTTATTGTCAGACACACTGACGTACCACTCACCAGCCCAAACAAGGGAATAGTTACTTTGGGCTGTCTGTCGGGTGCCAGGATCTGCCACATAACACATGCAGTCAGGTCACTCCAAAGCAAGTGCAGGACTGGCACCATCATTGTCCATTCTGGTGCATAAAACCTCAGATGTTACTCCCTGGACCACATGACATGATACATGGAGAAACACTCTGATCATGTAGCCCAGGCCAGTATGACCCTGACCTTGTCTAGCATCTTACACCCACCAATTATGATGTCACAGTATACAGACAAACATATCACGTTTAACAGTTGGCTAACAAATTGGTGTCATTCATAGGGGATACAGTGTCTGTCAGCCTGTGGTGACATGCTCAACATGCCATGTAGCTTCACTATGGACAGCATGCACCTGTCACCCTTGGACTTTTGAATACTGGCTAAGGCTCTTGCTACCACCATAGTGCATTTTTTAAGCAGGGCTCAAAAGACAAACCCACCTCCATAGACTTTACAGGTTAAATGAAACTAAGGGTAATGCTGCTCAACACCAGATGTGTTACCCTCATATTGCGACCACTCAGGACTCTCCTCAGTATGGAGGATAGCGATATCTGTGCACTAACAGACACCTGATTCAGGCCCACTTATGCACACCATCACTACCAGGTTATGTTTCATACCATGCTTTCTGACCACAAGACTTGGAACAGACAACACAACTAGGGGGAGTATCCATATACATCACAGATACACACACCTCCGGGTTAGTAGTACTGCACAAAGCATCACAGACCATACATATACAACTACCATTGTGCAAAACTGCCTTTCAGTTTGTTGCCTGCTACAGACCACCCTCTCAAACTCAGGAACCACACTCAGCTTTCATGGGAACTATGGAGAACATGAAGGTCTCCACAAACACCATTATATTGGGTGACTTCAAATACACAAATATTGACTGGGGATGCTACTCAAGCCCCAACACCCTCGCACAACAGTCGCTACAATTTGTAGACTCATATGCTATGGCACAACCAGTCAGCACAGCCACAAGGGGGAATGCATATTGGACCTGATCATCACCAACATGGGGACTCTATGTTCCACACCAGCAATATACCCCTCATTGGTAAGGTCAGAACATACATGTACCTCACTGGACATACATATACCCTCCACACACCCATCCTGGGTAATCTTGGTGAACTTCTCATGAGCCACCATCTCACTTCACCAAAGCAAGGTGGTATCCTTCAGAGACCCTGAGACAGTGGTAGATACAGCTCAGACTGCTGAATCCTTTACAAACACATTCTATGGACACCTAGTGGTCTGCATGGATTGTGCTAACCCAAATAACAACAGGACTCATTCCTCCAATAGCAGGGGACCTGTCTGGTAGACCCAGCCATTAGTAAGCTGTACAATGTCAGGAGGAAGCTACTACATGATAGAGCACAATCCCAGACAGGGAAGGCATCTGTGATCTGTACTAGCAGACAGCTACGATCACTCATGAACTTTTCTAAGGGCCACTTCTACCGGACAATTGCACCAGACATGTAGGACTATCACACAACCTTCTTCAGTTATGTCGGGAACCTGGGTGGACACTCACTGATATGCTGTGAGTTACTGCATACTGACTAAACTTACCCTGAACCCATTGGCATTGCCAACATCCTGGCAGACAGGTTCAGTGCAGATGTCTCCCCCACATCCCCCCTAAGGAGCAACTATCCCTCCCAACAGAGTGTAACCTCAATGACATCACACAGTAACAGGTGAATGCTCCCCTCCCCAAAGCGTACATCACAGCATCAATGGGATCAGACGGTGTCCCAGCCTGCATCTTACACGAGCTTCATGACAGACGTAACCCTCACATTACATCACTGTTCAATATTGAAGTTACTACAGGATATGAACCCAAGGAATGGCGTACAGCGACAGTGGTCCCACTCCACAGAGTTGGTGCCACAACGGACCACAGACAATATTGCCCTATAAGCCTAACTAGCCTGTTCTGCAAAGCTATGGAGCATATCATCATGGGACTCATACACATAGACATCAGGAACCTACAGACAATGTGTCCTACACATTTCAGTGTTGTTGCGGGCACATCTTGCCTCTTGAACCTGTTTGTATTCTTTAAACTGTTAACAGGTCCATTGACATAGGGATGGTTGTCCACACAGTCTACCTGAACCCTTCAACACAATAACCCACTGGGCCATTATGCTTAGGCTCTCCAGCGTCAATATGGACACATATCTCACATGATGGATTGCTGCCTGGATCAGGGATAGCACCCGCATGGTCAGAATTGCAGGTGCCATGTCTGACTATACACCAGTTACACGTGGCATCCCACACGACTCGGTCCTGGGACCTCTCTTGTTCAGTCTATATTTGTCTGACGTACAGGCTACCACAGGGGTAATATGGCTGATCATGTTTGCACTTGACTGCAAACTGGGTGCCATAATCAACTCTCCAGCTGCCACATTCATACTCAAACAGGGTCTCACAGAGATGGATGACTGGTGCCTGAGCCATGGCCTACAGCTAAATGCCATTAGTTGCATAGTCATCCCCTTTGGGACTAACATGCCCACACATTACCACATAGGTAGTACTCCATTACATATGGTAGGAGTTGTTAGGGGTTTGGGGACATAACTTGTTCGTACTGTCGCCTTTGACAATCACATTGCCAAAGTGGATGGACAGACCTTCTATATAGGTCACCTTATCCCATATGTTTTCACATCTAGATTGAGTGAGGTCAATGTGCCCCTATACTCATCACAACCATGCTTGGTTACAATGCCACATTTGGGGTGTATCTTACCCAACTCCTGCAGCAACTGTACTGGCCACAAAAGTTCCTCACCAAGCAGATCTAGGGACTCACATGGATGCCCTGCACAGTTCGGGTGCAGTAACTCCAGCTCCACTCAGTCACTTACCACCTACTCGGATATGATGTGTGCCTGTTGTTTACAGATATACCCAACCCAGAATTACTGGACATGCTCCACCTCAGGATATCCGACTCCCTTAGAGCTACACACTCCAGGGACATATACCTCAGCACAGATTTTAATAGGACATGCTGGAGGGACAGATTCTTATCCCAGAGGCTCCACTCACTCTGGATTGTAATCCCAGTTTCACATAGGCAGAGCCACCCACTGACCACCTACAGGAGACATCTTGATGACTGTATGGGTGATCATATGTTTACCCCTGGGATATCTTCTGTGTCCCTGCTAGACAGAGGCCCACCTAGCCTAAACGTATATGGGCTATCTTGTGTGACCTACAATTCACACGCACAGTGTAGTAATCTGACAGGGTTGCGAATGCCAAACACACTCTGGCTTGGCTTGTACATGCTCTAGGGCAGATAGCCTAGTATCGACCTCTGAACCTATGCTAATGTTCAGGATGCACAATGTTTATTGCTGATGCTGTTTGCAGGTCTTTATCGTGTTTGCTTTACCAGTTTCTATGAACAACTTAGGTATCTGCAGAACATATTTGATTATGAAAGGGTTCCACTATATTATATATGTGTCTGTTGTCATATAACTGTGTGCACAGGGTGGATTGCTGGATAGTGAGAGGTTCCTGGGTTAACACATGCAACTGCCAGATATGTGTGGCCCACTGCTGTACTCAGACATGGCCTAAGTGTGTAAGCATGCCCAGTTCAAGCTTTCCGTGTTTTGTTGCCTGACATTGTCTCATTTATTCAAGTGTGTGAGCATTCCCAGTGTGACCTTTCAGTATGTTGCTATCTGAGGTCCACTACATTTGTTGATGTGTGTGAACATGACCAATATTAACATTTATACTGTGTGTGTTGGAAGTCAGGTTCTGTTCTTACTGCAGGACTCACCTTTGTGTCATAACTTGACAGGGATTATGCTGTGCCTGCAGGGTTTCCATGAGTTACTTTGCATAGACTTATCAATATTCCTTCATACAGGCTGACCACTACAATACTGTCATGTTTTAGTGGTTCAGTACTCTAACTATAGTGCACAGTATCCTGGGTTCGAGGCCCATCACTGCTTTATATTTTCATACCGAGCAGACCAGACTGCTTAAGGACCAGTTAAGCAAATATGAGCATGTTGGCTTTTGTTCAGCTATGCCCTACTTAGACCAAGCTTGTCTGACATTGCTCAATATTCACCAACATTGCTAGACGTTTTCCAGTATTACTCAACATTGACCACAGTTGTGCTAGTTGGTGTGTGCGATTTTGTTTGCATATACTACATGGTGGTAAATGCTGTTTAGCACTGCTTTATATTGCTTAACACAGCAATCATGTCTCAGGTGGTGCTGCAGGGCTGCCTATGTCGGATGCACATACTACACTCCCTGTACATGTTTGAAAGCAGGTAGTGTCAACTTAGGCATCCCTTTTACTATATGTGCAAGCCAGAGAGAGGTATCATTTCCGGAGTTCCTACTGAGCCAGTGTATGTGCTATGCATTGCCTCTTTGCCAAAGCCAAAGCATACTGGGCACTCCTCCTTCTTCCTACTGGGCAGGCTCAGGTTGTTCCTCCTCTGAGTCACACTCTGCCTGTGATGGCCTTTGCAATGGTGGGGGGCTGTTTGGCTCAGGCCTATGCTGGTCCTGCTGCAGCTGTTTTCGCAGGATCATATTATGTAGCATAGCACATACCATGACAATTTGGGTACATGTAGTTGATGAGTACTGCAAGGCTCCACCAGATGTGTTCAGGCACCGAAACCATGACTTGAGCAGCCCAAACACACACTCGATTACATTACGTGTTTGTGCGTGTGCCTCATTATGGCATTCCTGTTCAGATGTGTGTGTGTGTTTCTGATGGGTGTCATCAGCCACGGCTCCAGTGCATAGCCAGCATCCCCCACTAGGTGACCATGTAGGATGTCCCCATTTGCAAATGTCTGGTACAGCTGTGTCAGATGCCAGATATGGGAATCATGGTAGCTTCCAGGGCAGCCAGCACACACATTCAGTATTATGCCCTGGGCATCACACATGACTTGGCAGTTGATGGAGGGGAAGCCCTTGTGGTTGAAGTAGACCCTACCCCACTCACTGGCTGGTGCTTTGATGTGTATGTGCATGCAGTCTATTGCACCCACTACCTCAGGGTATTCCACTATTTGCTGGAAGAGAAGCATATTGCTGGCCAATACCTCACGGAAATTGGGGAAATATACATGATCACCGACATGTGCTGACATGGCATCCAGGAACTAGTGCAGTACCCTGGATGCTGATGCCTGTGATATCCCCATCATATCACCAGTTGGTCTCTGGCGGTACCTGTTGCTAATATACTTAGGCCAACGCATACCTTGGTTTCCACTGGGATGGGATCCCCTCTGTTGTTTCTGTGTGTGAGGCATGGCCTGCATAGCTCAACAATTTGCTGCAGGAAGTCTCTGTCCACTCTAAAGTGCTCCACTATCTCCAGCTCATGTAGCCCCTGGTAGGTTACCCTGGGCCTGTACACTCTTCTCCGTCTCATCACTGCAGGTTGTCCAGCAGCATTTCCATTGTCATCACCCTCAGCATGTTGCATATGTCTCCTTAGAACAGCAATGGCAGCCCCTAACATTTCTTTGTCTCAGTAAAGCTTTTTCAGTTTTCACTTCTATTAGCTTACTGCAGTGTTTGTTGTGAGAAACATAATGGACTGTTGTTTGCAGAGTTTTAAGTGCTAGGCTGGGCTGGGCTAGTGTACTGCCTGTGTAATTGCCTGATTCTGATTGTTTTCACCTGCTAGCTCTGCTAGTACTCCCTTGTCGCTTCCTACTATTTGTTGTGCTTCCTTTTTCCTTTCTGTTTCCTCGGGGGGGCAGCGGCATGCACGCAAGCGCAAACACGCTCACAGCAGCTCACATGCACGCACACATGCTTACACGGACTAAAACCTGCTTATTCGGTTTAAAACACGTGCACTCCAGCGCAAACAAGCTTACAACTCTTTAAACAGCCTTATACATGCTTACTCCAGCTTAAACGCGCGCACTCACGCTTACACACGCGCAGTCTGTCTTACTCGGGTTTACAGGCACACACACTCGCGCATACCCACTCAACAAGAAGCTTTGGTGTTATCCACAGCATACACCTTTCATTTCTTGCCTTTACCTAGCCTACCTGTTGACACACCTCTTGCCTTGATGTGTAAATGACAGCTGACACATGCCATTCTGCTCCAATAAGCTTCACTTCTTTCTTACATACCCCACTCATGATGTCACCTATCATCTACTCTGTTACTCCCCTTATCCTACTCCTACACTCCACTGGCTGTGCTCATTTGGTATGTAAACTTGCAATTCACTATCCTAACCCTCCTTTGCATAGGATTGCCTACTAATGCTTGGTTACATCTCTTAGACTGAGCTTCCCCCCTTAGCAACCTCTACTCGGTGGCCATGTTGTCTTCAGCCTGCCATTCCCTTACATTGTACATTAACAATTTAAATAAGTCCACATTTGTGGGCTTTAATTTTTAGTTTTCTGGTTTTTAGAGTGCAGCCTGTTTGCGTGGTGCTGCGCTACGCTTAAACATCGGATATTGGAGAAAAATGATTTTTTTTTTCGTATTGCATCGGGAAACATTGCCAATGGCCGTATATTTGTCCATTGGCATGCTTCCTGCACTGGATGCAACCTTTATTTGGAGCTGTCACGGCTCCGTTTTGCTATTTGCAGAACGGTACTCAGTTGTCAACTGAGTACATTTCTGCAAATAACACTGCTCTTACTCGGATAGGTTCGGGTTTCCTGAATCACAAATCTACCTCACTTGCATGCCTTTCGCCTGCAATTGAGGTAATTTGCATATCCCAGCTCTGTCCGTGTAAGAGCCATTTTAGGAGCTCTCTTGCACACCACTGCAGGCTGTTCCTGGATCACTCATTGGACATGATGGCTGCATGGAGTCTTACTCTACTCTTAGACTCCGTGCAAGCCATTGTGAATCCGGCCCTTTGTTTTATGTGGATGGGGAGGTAGTTTCAGAACATCTGTATTCTCTGTGAGATATACCTTTTCTTCCAAACTGTTCTGTTGATTTTGCAGAAGAGGTTTCGATCCCTAGATTATTTCTGATGACAGTTGACTTGTTGATGTGCAGTAAATGCATCAGTAATGGGTCGGAGGATACCTTGCTTGCCAGACACAGGTCACCTCTTAGCAATCTGTAGGATACTCAGTATAGTGTAATGTATTGTGACAGGGCTTGGAGTTGGTCCATGTAGGATATATTGTTTAGGCCTTGTATCCTTTAATAAGGTACATCTATGGACATTCCAGTTGTTCCATGTGTCTGGTCAGATATATGCCAAAGGTGGTATTATATTCAATGATCAGCCTAATGAAGGCTGAGTAAAGGGGGTAATGACATCCCTAGATCTAGGCATAATTATTTTGTTTTTAAGCTGCAATATAGAAGGACATTCTTATAATAAGAGACACATGATGTTGGTCAAAAGTTAGATCACTGTCCACAAAAGTTCCCAAATCCCAATTAACTGGGTCAGCTCTTAAGGATGTATTGTCAATGTGGCAGCTCCCTGAAAATTCATTGTTTGCAAACTCATGTGTCTCCTTCAGCAGATGTCAGCTATTGTGCTTCATAAACCACCTTCCTCCCCCAAAAGATATGCACTCATATCTACCAGTCAGTGCTATTTCTCTACCCAGCAAGTTTTCCATTTCCACACCCTAGTGAAACCTGGGTCATCATGGGTGCACATTGCAATTGAGGCTTATCCCACTGCACCTGTGGGCTTGTTTCATTCCTGCAACAATTTAAGGCACACTGCAGGCCTGTGGTATAGGAAAACAAATGTTTTATGAGATTAGCTATAAAAGAACTGGAATGATCACAGAATAGCAAATGTATATCCAGTGAGCATCATAGCATATGATCAGAAGCAGTACTCAATATCAACAGCAGCTTAAAATACTAAAATACTCAGACTGGCAATCATTTCATTATCCAACTGAATAAAAATATTGCATAAAATCAAAAAGTGCATTCTCAGGATTTTAAAGATGTGGTGTTATACAAATGTTTTAAAGATAATTTACTTTTTATATGAATAAAATGTATAGCAGCAAAACTGAAAAGAAAGAATATACAATCCACCAACATACATACTCTGGTTTCAATGTGATGTTCTACACAACTTTTCATATAGATAGCTATACTACTGAAAGTTATGGGAACTTAGACCTGTAGTAATAAGCAGTAAAGTATGAAAGATATGCATCATAACTGTATGAACACAACAAAAAGCCCAGGCATGTGAAGACATGTTAGAGAGAAAGATACAAGCCCAGGCAGGTGAAGACATGTTAGAAAGGAAGATAAGTGGATCAAGGATGGAGAACACCTTACTTACAAAGGAATGTGGGGTCCCTATAGTTGCAATACTACAGCATGGAATGAAAAATGGCATGAGACTGGAGAGTTGAAGAAACTCTTTAGTGAAACTTTAAGGTCAATGGATGAAGTGCTTTGGAGAAGGAGTCAGATGGCATATGGAAATGCTGAAGTATGATTTGAGGTAGAGGATATAGCAAATACAGGATTTTCAAAAATTGAGATGGAGTAATAACATTTTAGTAAATAGAAAGTAGTCCTGATTTAGTCTATAACAGAAGAAGAAGTACTTAGGCTAAGCCACATGTGATAACTAAATTGTAAGTTAAAGCTAGAGATGAAACAATTTAGAGATCTGAAAGAGGATTTCAGGCTAGTAAGGGGTGAGTGGTTAATATACAGGCAACTAGGGAGCATTAAGCACATGGAAGGTAAAACATCAGGTGAGCACTACTTATAGAGTGTACTAATATGGATGTACCTGGACAAAAAAAAACTGGTAGGGAAAATCTATGGTGACTTGAAATAATATAGAAGCAGATGAAGGCTTGAGGAGACAAATGGGGACAGAAGAATAAAGCTTGATGACAAACAAGGAATGAAAAGAGTTGCTCGTAAAGTGTTGTACATAGAAAGGGTAGGCTCAATATATGATCAAGCACTAAGGAGACTGGATACATAGTACTTTCACAGCAGCAGAAAAGGTAGCCAGAAAGGTTAAGAAAGGAGCCAAAGAGAAAGGAAGAATATTAGGTAGGTGAAGGTAAGATGTGGAAATTTATTTCAAGTTTTTGGAGGCATACTTTTCAAATGTCCAGAGTTTGGAGTGATGCCCCTAATTTGTTCTCAAATTCTTGCTCATCCCTCCTAAAATCAGATGTTATTTTGTGAAGTTCTGTATAGAGGAACATTTTCCCTTGTTTTTTATATCCATAACTCTGGAAGTAGAAGTTGATGATACATGCTCTGGAGGCCTGGTAGTAACAAATGGAAACAGAGATGAGTTTGATGCTGACATAGTAAATAAAGAGCTTATGAAGTAATGAAAGAGAAATTTAGGGATATAAGTGAAGAAGGTTGCAATGCAGTTTGCTGCAAAGAGGAAACATAGAGTAGACTAAGAAAATGTGTAGGTGTAGTGGAAGGAAGTCGATATCACTGTCTGGTGCTCTATCTATGGTTGCAAAGGCTGGGAGGCATATAATATGTATGTATATATATATATATATATATATATATATATATATATATATATATATATATATATAATAAACATTTTGTAACATTTAGTCAGATCAGGTTGTTTTTTCTAATTCCAAAATCGTAACAGCATTGTAACATCATCTGCAAATCACAATAACCTTATCAGTGAACAAGTTAAAAAATGTTTTGATCTTTTAAAATCAGATGAACAAGTTGGATAATGCTGCAAACTACAGCCATATGGAAAGTTCAAATATCACAGCCACAGTAAACTATAAAATAAAAAAGAAAGAAAGAGGAAAAAAGAAAGAATTAAAAACTCTTGCTCTTTCTTTGCTGTAAAGAAAATATTAAAAATCAATAATTTCCACTATTTGGGGTACACCTTAAAAATATAATTTCATAGGGCTACATAGTCATTCTAAAACTAAAATGGCAATTTAATATTACTACTCAAATTAGCTATAGATCCCCATACACAAACTCTCCTAACAAATGTTAACGCTGCCTTTTCTGGAGCTTGGCTATAAAGAGATTGTGGGGATTTCCAAAAGATAGCATTAACACATCTCATTAAAGAAACTGAAACTTATCCAAAGAAACGCAGCCTACCTTATCTTAAGGAGTTCAACCAATCTGAACATAAAATCAAAGATTTGATACTTGGATCTAACAGTATTTTAAGAACTCTTTTCATAATGATGGGGATAATGGATCAAAGTGAAATGAATATGAGGATATGCCCAAAACTGATGAATTACATCAGCTCCAAGAGTATCACAGCATTCAAATAAGTCAGAGGCAACCCACTCCACATGCCTGCTATCAAAAGGGGGTCTAATGTCCCTTACGAAGAATTTTAAAATGATGCTCCTGAAGTGAAGGACAAGATAAGATGTACAAGAAAGCTGTTTATTAATGATTTGTTTAGCGTCCAATTCTTTAAACTTTCTAACAAACTCAGTTATTTCTCTCCTGGTTACAAAACATATAACTTATTCAGAAAATGCACAATGTTTGTTGCCCCGGGATCCCGTGAAATAAAATGAGATATTTTATAATTATCTCCCAGAGTGGGATAACTTCTATTTTAATAAGATCTATGAGAGTGGAATAGCCCACCATATAATTAAGATGACTATAATGCCCATGTTCATCATTAATTAGACCAAGAATTATCTATAGATCCATAAAGCAGTGAACACCAATACCATACCTATCCTTACTTACCAAATGGGTAAGGGATAATATCCCCTTAAATGCAAAGTTTGTCAATATACTGTTTTACCACGGACTTCTAAATCTGAGTATCTCACAATGGAACTTCTCTTCCCCTAAATGTTTAATCCTTATAATTTTTAGAAACATAGACTTAAGCCTTTCTGACAGACTCCAAGGTATTTCAGTCCTTGGTGTTATACTTTATCTGTGAGGATGTCCACAACAGCAGTAAATTAGAAGTGCTACTCATGGTACAAGCCTTGGCTTCCAACTTAGCCCAAAAAGTCTCCCTGCTTCACCAAAAATATTATAAATTGTATTTATTTGGATCTGAAAGCCTTGCATAGCTTCAGCTGCAAATAGAATATGGTCTTGGAATTTCTTCCTTCCCTTATTCCAAATAAACTAAAGGATTAACTTAAATATTTTAAAAAGTAGTTTATGAAAGTGGAAGTTAAGTGCCAAAGAACATAACAAAGTTTGTGAATTAAAAACATATTTGCAGTATGAAACCTACAAAATATAGTTAGCATTAACCAGCCCTTCACATACAAACTAATATGAGCTTCATCAAAAAAAATCTGTATGTTATAATCAATCATTCACAGCAACTGTGCTAACAGATACATTCCTAAATGCTTGGCAGGCTTGGCAGAAGATGACAAAGAAACAAAATTACCCTGAATCCATTCTTTATTACACAAAGATAATTCAGAGTTATGCACATTCAGTTTTATCCTGTCAGTATGAAATGGATTAGTTGCTAATAAGAATAATATAGAGACGAGTGGGTACTTCTGTCTCATTCCTCTCTTTAATGGGAAAAAGTGGAAAATATATGAACCTGCTATTACAGCCTCACAAGAGTTACTGTATAAAGCTTTGCACACCTAGAATAAAGTTGAAAAGAAGTCCAAAAACTTCCAACACTACCCACACATAGTCCTAGTTGAATGAGTTAAAACCTTCTTCAAAATCAATTAATACTAGTCTGCAAGTGCAGTTAGTCTTACTAACACAGGGCCCAGGGCTGAATGTTATATGAGGTGATTGGCTATTAGTGTGGTATTAATCTATGAATCCATGATACTTGATTCTTTCTATCACTCTTCTTTCATTTTATCTAATAAGCTTCAGTAATATATCATATTTTGATATGTTTAACCTACTATAATGCTTATAGGTTGAAGTATTATAAGTGTAAACTAGTTTAATGCATTTCCAATTTGTCTATGCTTCAATAACTAGAATGCCTAAAATACTATTTTTGTTGTTTCTATTAAAAAAATTGTGTTATATAACAGTTTTTTTGACTGAAGAAAATATTTGAGTAGTATGATTTGGGTGGAATTTTTGGATATATTTAATAATATATAATATGGTCCAGTTTTCATACTGTTGATATTTTACTCACTATTACTTTATATTGATTTTTTTCAACTGTGACTTGAGTGTACTTTAATTATTTATCTTCTAGTATTACTATTTTATAGTCAAGCAGTAGTAGTAACTGTTTACCTTATTGAAGGTAGGATGTGTACATTATTAAATGATTTGTTTGGCCATATCAGCAAACCAAGGAATTTTTATTCCATGATAAATTATTGATTTTTTTTTTATTTTTACTTTAATTTAAATGATTACACATTTGACATTTATTTTTTTATCTATATATCTATAACAAACATTTTTAGTATTTGCTTACTATTACTTGTACTAAATCACTTTATATCTCCATATACAAATGTTTTTATAAATGTTGGCATATAATTGTCTCTCATTAAATATTAATAGACTTAATTATCCTTTGAAAAGGACTAACTTAAATATTTAAATTTGCATAAAGCTCACATAATTTTCTTACAAGAAACATGTTTATTATCTGAAGATGTTGATACAATGATGTTAAAAGGCTATTCAACTCTTGTGAGCTCTCATTTTAAGTAAACAAGGATAGGCACTCTCATTCTTTGGTGAAATTCATTACCTATGCCTAAAGTATTTAATACATATTCTGATAAAAAATACACTCCACTAAAAAAGAACCTGTGTCCAGTTGGAATTTCCATGTGAACAAATGTAAATAAATAAATAAATAAACAAATAAATAAATGTTGGGATTAGCAGTAGTAGAAATTAACAAAAATAATATATGTTTGTGAATTCTTACTTGTTACTTGGGATTGGAGCCAAAGTTACCAAGAAATATTTAGAAATTATAACATTTTATGCAAAAGGTGAATTGATTATTGCATGAGATATTAACTGTACTCTATCCAGTAAAGATACGACTAATGATAGAATTCCTAAATTATCCTCAGTAGCAAAAAAGTGGATCGATGTATTCCTTTTCTACATTTGCAAGATATTTATGATATTAATTCAACAAATTCTCTTAACTTTACACATTGTTCATATAGATTTGGCACTCAGACTAACATTAACAACATTTTTACTTCTAGTAGTGTATTTTCCAAAACTGATAATGTATTGATAACTTCATGCCCTTTATCTGACCAGAATGCTATTTCTTTTATGTTAACATTAAAACCTAGTAATTTGATTTACTACCATAGAATCCCTGCATATATAATAAAAATAAAGGTTTTAAGGAATGGTGCCTAAAGAAAATAGATAAATACATTGAAATTAATAAGGAGGTTATACTTTTGGATTCTTTAAAAGCTTGTCTGTATGGAAGAATTAAAAGTTGGTATATAGGTGAGAAAAAGAGTGGGACAGGGAGTTGATTTCTTTGCAGTCTAATTTAGTTAAATTAAAATCATATTTAAAACCCTGTGATAAATCTGCAAATGCTGAGTAGAAAATATTAAATCAGAAAATAAATAATCGTCAAGCAAGGGGATAAAACTAAAAGTGACTGACTTAAAATACAAAATTTAATGCTTTAGAAAATATTATGAAGAACATAATAATAATAAGATGCAATTAGAAACTAATAAAATAAATTATCCCCCGGATTCAAGAAACCTCCGTGTAAGACTTAATATGTCTTACTCGGAGGCTGCAGTCGAATGGTATGATGTCAGCGTGCCATGAATATTCATGAGGGCATGCTGACTCAACCGTAACTCTTACACAGACTGAGTAGGAAAGCAGGGGGCGTGTCCGACTGCTGAGCAGTCTAAATGTCCACACCCCTGCAAGGTTTTAAAAAGCATAATGTCAACACACAAGAGCGAGTTCGCTCAAATGTACTTGCTCCCAACACCACACTCCCTGACACTGTAAAGCCCCATCCCACTTATATAAAGTAATAATTCTTATTTTTTTTTAAATCCACGATATAGCTGCCCGTATTTGTGCACGTGTGTGCTGGTGTGCCCATTGCTTAGTTGTAGTTAGCAATTCCGGCATGGAAGAGCATAAGAAAGAATGTTTAGGAAAATCGCACCAAATTGCAATCGTGTAATGGTAGAGCTTAAGTACAAAGAGGAGGGGTTCACCGTTTGAGTCCCACCACTCCTCTTTGTATTTATGTTGTAAATCAGTATATGAAATAATACCAGACATATACGATTAAAATATTAGTAAAAGCAGTGAAATGGCCAATGCATCAGTGAACAAAATATATATTTTTAAAGGATCCAGATATATAATAGGCTGCCGTTAAGCAGTGCTTTACCCAGCTAAACAGAGGTGCCCAAAGTTTAAAAGCGCTTTACCCAGTGCAATACAGGTGCCCATAGCTTAATAGCGCTTTACCCAGCACAATCGAGTTGGCCAAAGTTTTAAATGTGCTTTACCCAGCGCAATGTGTTTGTGCAGACGTGTGCGCCGAGCCAACCAGGGCACCATAGGGCACCGGGGAGCAACGTAGAGCTAAGTTGCTTAAATGCAGCCACACACCCTAGCCTGTCTAGACAGTATTAAAATAAAAGAAAGACAAGGTTCGAACCCAGGACCCTATGTATCTTAATCAAAGTACAGAACCACTAAGCCATGACAGCTTAGAAAGAACAGCTACTATTAGCATACATATACTTAGAAATGGTAGATCATTGCTAAGCATGTCTGCAGTCAGCCTAGAATTCTCAAAAACAGCCAATCACAAAAAAGTGCGAGAAATGCGGCATATTTAAGCCCCATAGGCAGGAATACTCGCCATAACTGATTGTAGCTCACATTTGCAGTCAGAATGGCAGGTGCAGGAGAGGGTTCATGCTTCCAAGCGCAGCGTTGGGGCATCGAGGAGTCAAAATACATGGTTTGGCTCCTTGTCCACCGTCATGAATCCAGACTCCTGCAGGGCCAGTTCCAAGGGATGGAGTTCAAGGCTGAGGCTTGGAACCGGTTAGCTCATGACCTCAGCAGTGCCACAGGCATTCCTCGTACTGGTGAGCAGGTCCATCACCACCATGCAGACCTGAAGAGAAGGAAGGAGGACCGCCTGAACCAATGGATACAGGATGCCCGTGGGATGCAGGATGCCCCATGACTGAGTAAGTAGCCATAGAATGCAGTATGTAAGAACTGATAATTGATTCTGTATAACGGATAGGTATGTCTCAATATCCTTTCATTTACTTCACAGCTGCAGGTGACCGTGCTGCGAATCAGCAAGCCTATGCTGATAGGCTGCAAAGGCTGTGCCACCAGGCAGGTTAGAGAAAATTCTGCATGTTTTGTTATATAAAATAGGGGAGAGAGCATGAAATAAAGTGTTGTAGTACAATAATACAGCCATAAAATGGCCTGAATAAGTCCTCTGCATGTACTGTCATATGAAATAGTCATAGTGCCAGAAAAAGAGCGTAGTAACCCATTAAGAAAAGTAACATATGTCTGGAATAAAATCTCTGCAGGTACTGTCATATAATATGTGTGAGTGAGCCTGCAAAAGTGTGCTCTAACCCATTAATAAAAGCATAATATGTCTTGAATATGTCTGCCATATGCACTGTTATAACAAATAAAGGAGTGAGCCTGTGGAAAAGTGTGTAATGTCAGTAATAAAGGTTTAACACCCAGAGTGTGTGTGTGTCACTTAGTTTGAAATGTTGTTGTAGCCTTGCATGATACAAATAGTACTGTGTTAGAAAGTGCTGGCAACCCAGAGTTCTGCAGTCCCATCTACAGTGGGTGATGGAAGTGCTAGTAGCTGTGAAGCATATATACAGTCCTCAACAGTCAGTTACTGGCTGGCATGCATAAGTAAATCTGGCACACAAGTAGCATGCTAATATGTTCCCCAGAAATGTGAGTGTGCTTCAATAAATGCAGGGTTCTGTACATATTGAAGTGAAAATGTCATGTGAAAATATCCAGATATGTAGATAAGGAAATATAAATGCAACCATGAAATATGTAGCAGTAACATCTGCATCTTGGACAGTTAGTATGTCAGATATAGGTCAAGTATATATTGAACTAGCCAAACCCATTACACAACCTAATGCTTGGTGGCAAGTGTAATAATACATGTAGGAAATATACACTTGCAGTCACTAGGAATGTAGTGTAGAGTAAAAGTGATTATAAGATGTTAACTGAGGTTTCTTCTACAGCCTACTGTTTGTGCATAAACCATGCCATTCCACACCTCAATGGGTATGTGTAATCTTAAATATTTGTTGGGGCATATGTCCTATTGTTTTATAAATATTTGCATTCATGTTGATGCATGTGCCCTGTTCAAACACCATGTTCATGGTGGCCTGTTGCTACCAAACATCCCTGCATGCTGTTGGAATATCCACTGTTGTTCAATATATGCATGTGTTATGCTTGCTGTTCAACTGTTGGAACCTTGGTGTGTTGGGTTAATGGGAATATTACTGCATGCTGTTACAACTAATCTGGAATGCTGTTGTTTATGTTGTAATTTAACACACCTAATCACAGAACATATGGGAAGGCCGGTCCCAGGGGACCCACCTGTCCCTCCTCAGTTGGCGAGTGCACCTGGCACCAGCAGCTCCGGTGCCCAGCCCGAGCTCCCCTCTTCCGTTGGTCCTATGCCACCTTCAGGTGGAAGCACTGCAGGGGATGGGGCTCATGCCCCCCATGCAAGCATGGGCGGGGAAGGGACACCTGTCACCCTTCGAAGGGTCCAGGCTGTGTTGTGTAGGGAGATCCAGCGTTCAGTCGCTGATCCCCTACGCCAGCTTGAGGCGAGAGTGGCGCATCTCCCGGGTGAGCCTGCCCATCCTACTCAGCCCCCAGCACAGCCACCCTCGGGGCTGTGAAGGTGCAGTGGTGACTGCCCATGGGTGGGGATCTCAGTTCCACTGTAACCATCTGTGGGCTCATGGGCTTGCGATTTCCAAACAACCTTCCCCATCAATTGTGTTCACCCACCCCATGTGTCAAATTCCACCCCTTTATGCATCTTGTTTGTCTTGTCTGTTTACCTCCCCAACCTACCTCCCCAAATATACCTACATCCCCTACCTCACATTCCACTCTCACCTGGAAAAAAAAAAAAGGGCAATCTGTTCCCACAAAAAAATTACGCCCCATACATAGCTGCCCATTTCACGCACACGTCTGCCGGACATGTAAACTGATAATTATAATTGGCAGTACAACATACTCTGTTGCCCTTACCCTTCTCTCAGGGGTGGAAGGTTGCAAATTTCACACCAAATTATGAACATATGCACAGCTGTTGCTGGTACAGAAATGGGCAGCTATGGGCCTTCCCTACACCCTTCCTGCACATCCCAGCTGGTTTCCCTACTGTCTTTCTCTCTTTGTGCCCCCTTTTTCTCCACTTTCCTATCTCCCCATTTTCTTTTCTTTCAAAGAAATTCACACGGGAGTTAGCGGGAGTAAGCACTTTTAAGCAGTAGTTAGCGGGGGTGCGCGAGTGTGAGCTTGTGTGAGCTTAGCTAAGCATTGCTAAGTGTCGCGCAAACCCACACAAACCTGCTTACAATTGCTTGAAAGTTCCTTAGTCACTCTGTATGACAGGGCTCTTGTATTGCTCAGCAGCAAAATAAAATACACATGTCAGTCTCGAACCCGAGACCTTGGGCTCACCAGTCTGCATGAAGTACCACTAGACCACAGCAGATATACAATAACGTGGTGCTGAAATAAATATATCATGCATTACAATGAGTGAATGTAAAGGGAGAATAGGAATGGCATAACACAAATCATGTTCTGTGGCCCTTAACCAGCAAGTGTTGTGGAATTGCATGACATGACTGTGAAAAGAGAACCAGCCATGCTAGTAGGGCATAATGTTACAGTAGCACCTTGCAAACCCCACACAGTATCAAAGCAGGATAAACACTGGCATATTTGAATAGGTCAGAGGCCAGACCTCCCAACTGTGACTGGTTTACAGGGATATCCCTGATTTGCAAACAAATGTTAGCTGTGCCCCTCAGACTCCCTGTGAAATGTAGTAGCAGTAGGCAGAAAGGTGGGGAATCCCACTTAATGATAAATGTCAATAAGTGAGAGTAGACACTGCTTGTATGTCAGAAAAGTTGTAGTAATACATATGCTCAGAATCCAGATATGAGACATATACCAACCTTCTGACTGAGACAACAGTGTCCACAGCAAACAAGCATGGTCCCCACCTTGCAAAACTGAAAGGGCTACATTTACCTAACCTATCATTTTATAGCAGTGTCCTGAAATCACAGTGAGAACAGCAATTACCACACAACAGACTGCATGCAATTACTAAATGGTGGGCACCAATTGGTGCAGAGGCCATCACATGCACATGTGCAGATACCTAGAAAAGCAGCCTGTATCTGCTGTCCACACATGCAATAATATCATTGCACCAACTGGGAGAGAGAGAGAGAAAGCGAGAGCATGAGAGACAGACAGAGACAGACAGACAGACAGATACAAACAGGCAGTAGGAGACAGACACTGAAAACAAACAGCAACACACAGAGGAAGGCAAAACCAAAAAAAAAAAAAATACAACACCTACAACAGACAGAGGTGAAGAATACAAAGGTAAGGTATGTAACAGATATGTATTTGCTGACATCTGAAAGATGTGTCTGAAGAGTACCCTACATACTGTGAATCATCCATATGTGTCAGCAGTCTGTATCTATATGTACATGCACATTTGCATAGGGCAAGGGACGTACTGCAACTGTTAGAGAAGGCAGGACATATGTATGTTGTTGAAGGCTGCTATGTGCACATATGTATGTAGGTTGTAGTGTGTGGCATTGCAGACAGCAAGCAGTGCCGATATATGTCATGTGGTGATTAAATGCTGTGGGACTGAGCTACAGGCAGTGAGGCCTGCTACAGCTATATGGCCTGAGGACAACAGAATGCATTCTGCACAACATTGTGCAATAGTATTACATAACCGTCTGTCTCACAACTGTTGCATAATTGACATCCCCACCATGAAAGGTGGGCAGTATATGTGCCTATATGTGCAGCTATATGTACAGCAATGGATGTTTAGATGTATGTTGATATATATATATATATACATATATACATATATATATATATATATATATATCTATATATATATATATATCTATCTATATGTATATATATATGTGTGTGTGTATGTGTGTGTGTGTATATATATATATATATATATATATATATATATATATATATATATATATATATATATATATATATATATATATATATATATATATATACATATATATATATATATATATATATATATATATACATATATAGATATATATAGATATATAGAATTATAGATATACAGATCTATATATAGATATATACATATATACATATAAAGATTGATACAGATATATGTAGATATATATATATATATATATATATATATATATATATATTATTGATATATATGGGTATATATGGATAAATATAGATATATATTGATATATATGGATATATATAGATATATATAGATATGTATGGATATGTATGGATATGTACAGATACGGATAGATATGTATAGATATGTTTAGATATTAGATATGTATATATGTATGTATGTATATATCTATATATCTATATATATATATAGCTATATATATATATATATATATATATATATATATATATATAGAGAGAGAGAGAGAGAGAGGGAGACACAGGGTCATATGTACTGCAAATGGTGCCTGTTGTCCAAGGCATGGACTGGACACCAGTGTTGATACTGCAGTGCCATATCCCATTCCAAAACACCTTACTGAGTAACTGCCACATAGGTGGTAGCCTGCCTAAGACTGAAGGTGTCAGAAGGGAACACGGGACAGAGATGGACAGTAGGCTCCCCTTTGATAATCACAGTGCCACAGTAATCATGTAATCTGTCTATGTGGTAAGTGTCATCACAAAAGTTGTGTCATCTAGGAAATATAGGTCAGTGTTCCCCTCTACTCATCACAATGCCCCATGTGGTATGTACCTCACATGACAACTACAGCAAGTGGAAAGACCACAGACATACCTAACAGCTCTGATTGTCAATGTAGCATTGTTTACATCACTGTTAGGTCTGAGTATATATTGTCCACCCATGTGCCACTTGGCTGAAGTGTAATGTGTTGCCAGCATGTGTTAGTGAGTGGACAGTACGTGTGTGATGTGTGCAGTACAGATTAGCATGTGTACATCTGTGAACATGGTGGGTGTGCACTTTCTGCATGTATGTGCATAATGGACCCATGGGACGTGTGGCATACCCTGTCGTACACATTGTTAACATCTCATAGTATCTTTCAATGGCCAGTATGCATTCTACTACAGTTATGTACTAACATGGATAGACATGTGTGTATGACATGGGTTGACACTATGCTGTGGGTGATACCATTAATACCTGTCAATGATTTGCGGCCTGGTAGTATACACAACCTCAGCAGCATGACTATAAGCAATCATTGGATGATGTCCTGACAAATGACACACAGTCATAGGGAACTCAGTAACAACTGGATCCTTCTGGTGCTACACTATAACACTAACCAGTGGCAATGACCGCCACCCATTCCTGGGACCACACCTGTTTGGCATATAGCCCCCTTAGGTACATGCAAACACACTAGGGATGTGTCCATCCAAATCTGGAAATGCATGCATTGGCCTACAATGCATTCCCAGGATGGGACGCATATCCTACACAAGGGTATCATACAGACAGATACCTGTTGTCTGATACATGCTGTATAGCAGTAAGCTGACTATGGCATAGTCATCCTCATGTACTTTACATACTATCCCGTCAGTACCGCACAGGTGGCAGCCCTCAACACGTATGTTGGGTACCAATGTGTACATACAGCCTCATGTTATGTCATGTGTCCCTTGGTATCCACATATCCATAGGTATTGTGGAGTCTCAAGGTGTATCACATAAGGCATTAGAGGCCTGAATGCATATCCACAAGGCAGTTGTACACCTATAAAGTCTGTCCATTATTGGCAGTCATTGTTGTGTATGAACATGTCTGACATATACCCAGACATATACCCTCACTCACACTCCTCTTAAGTAACTGTCATGGGTGTGTGTGGCCCAGATGACCTTGGCCACAGAACACGACAGTGGACGGCCTTGTCACATACATACATATGTGACCTATGATCTGAGAAGCAGCGGCACAACCTGTCAATGGAAATAAATGTATTCATGTAGTATGCAGGCTTCACAACTATGTACTGATTGAGGGGACATGTACACATATATATTTGCCATGCAGATACCTGATGTGTGCAATGCACTTACTGTTGTAATCATAATATGTCATATCATAGTAAAAGCAAAACCCACACCGCATTGACACACATACAGTCAGCATTTGCAGGATTCAAACCCCTATCTAACTATGCCATGATACTAGAGTGAGATGCATTAACACATCACACTATTTGCTTTACTGGGTGGCTCCCCTTCTCCGTCTGTATTTGTAGGATGGTGACATCATCAGTCTTTCCAAAGAGGAATGTACCTCTTTTAGTGTGTTTTCCCAGTCTCCAAAAAGGGAACACCTTTCAAAGGAAACTGCACTCAGCCCTCCCCCCCCACACACACACGCACTCACTGGTTACAGGATTCAACCCCCTATCTAGCTATGTTATGATACTAAAGAGAGCTGCATTAACACGGAGCGCTATTTGCTTTACTGGCTGGTTTCCTTTCTCCTGCTGTATTTATAGGATGGTGACATCATCAGACTGGACATGGTGATGTCTGTACACTTTGTTTTAAGCCATTCCAGGAATGGTCCATGTGGGTCAGCAGGTGTCGACAGCTTGGAACAAGACCTCATAATCCTTACCTTGTGTGATCTATCTGTGGACACATTGACATTCCGTCATATGTCAACACATATTTATGCACAGCTTGTTGGTTTTGTGGATACTACGTGTCTGGGATGTTGATAAAGGGCAATTCAAAGTCTATGTGAGACATGTGTAGATGTGTTCATTGATGTATGTCCTGGGTGGCTGCCTTGCAAACAGTCTAGCATGTTTGGGAACCATGATCCGCACATGAACATACCACAGTTGCTAGGGTTGTGTGCATGTCAGCTTCCAATAGCTATGTTTATGACTGCAACCATGATGGACTCCATGACCTTGCAGATCAGACTTCATAGGCATACTGGACTTGACTTCCCATGGTGTGTTGTGCACCAACATTTGTGGGGAGTGCCATATGTTGCTGTGACACATTCAATGGTTCCACATCCTGTGTAGGGGTGAGGCTCAGCTGATTGTTCAGGTGCAGGATCTGTTTGTTCTGTAGTTTGTGCATGACACATATTGGGAATCAATGTATTCCACTTGCTGCCATGCTTTTGGCAGTGGGGGTAGCTGCTCATCCATTCTACATGTGATATCTCCTGGTATGATGATATGGCCTACTGTCAGTGGGAGATGGGTATGTACATATGGGCCTGTCTGTCAGGGTGTCAGCATTGTCAGTCAGGTACAGTTGGCCCTGACTCAGGACATATATGGGTGTACATTGCTATTTATGACATAGCTGAAGGAGGTGTCATGATTCAGTCTGGACTCCTTCTCAGCTACTCTTTACAAAACACCAACGAACATGAGCACTAATCCCTGTTATACTCTTTTACACACTTAACAACCTACTGATCCTTTGTGATCAGGCTACAGAGTATGTCATCATAATATCCTGGCATGTCCAGGGGTCGGTTTTGTGTGTACTCTCCAGTCCAGCTGGTGAATATTGTGATATTGACACAATGTCACATCTGCCTCATGTACACAGACAACCCTCTCCTCCTCCTGACAAACTCAGATATATGTGTGCGATGCACCTATAGAGACGTACAGGGTGCTGAACTCTCTCGACCCATGACTGGTACAGTCTATCAGGTGGTGAAGTTAACCACACACACCACATATTAGTCTCACATATCCTCTAGCGACAGCACTCAAACCACATTATCACACATAGACATACTCGGATGCTGTAAATGTACTCTGCCTAAGCAGCAGAGCCCTCCAAAGCAGACACACACACAACTGTTACCCCACTACAATACCCACATATCACATAGTTCACAATGTCACTGTGTCACACAGTCACTGCCCTTCGGGCTAAACAACACACCTAATACACTTGTAATAGGTGACACTTATTGTCAGGCACACTGATGTACCACTCACCAGCCCTAACAAGGGAATAGTCACTTTGGGCTGTCTGTCGGGTTCCAGGATCTGCCACATAAAACAGGCAGTCAAGTCACTCCAAAGCAAGTACAGGACTGGCACCATCATTGTCCATGCTGGTGCGGAAAACCTCAGATGTTACTCCCTGGACCACATGACATGATACATGGAGGAACACTCTGATCATGTAGCCCAGGCCAGTATGACCCTGACCTTGGAATGCATCTTACACCCACCAATTATGATGTCACAGTATACAGACAAACATATCACGTTTAACAGTTGCCTAACAAATTTGTTTCATTCATAGGGGATACAGTGTCTGTCAGCCTGTGGTGACATGCTCAACATGCCATGTAGCTTCACTATGGACAGCTTGCACCTGTCACCCTTGGACTTTTGAATACTGGCCAAGGCTCTTGCTACCACCATAGTGCCTTTTTTAAGCAGGGCTCAAAAGACAAACCCACCTCCATAGACATTACAGGTTAAATGAAACTAAGGGTAATGCTGCTCAACACCAGATGTGTTACCCTCATTTTGCGGCCACTCAGGACTCTCCTCAGTATGGAGGATAGTGATATCTGTGCACTAACAGATGCCTGGTTCAGGCTCACTTATGCACACCAGCACTACCAGGTTATGCTTCATACCATGCTTTCTGACAACAAGAGTTGGAACAGACAACACAACTAGGGGGAGTATCCATATACATCACAGATACACACACCTCCGGGTTAGTAGCACTGCACAAAGCATCACAGACCATACATATACAACTACCATTGTGCAAAACTGCCTTTCAGTTTGTTGCCTGCTACAGACCACCCTCCCAAACTCAGGAACCACACTCGGATTTCATGGGAACTATGGAGAATATGAAGGTCTCCACAAACACCATTATATTGGGTGACTTCACATACACAAATATTGACTGGGGATACTATTCAAGCCCCAACACCCTCACCCAACAGTCACTACAATTTGTAGACTCATATGCTATGGCACAAACAGTCAGCACAGCCACAAGGGGGAATACATATTGGACATGATCATCACCAACATGGGGACTCTATGTTCCACACCAGCGATATACCCCTCATTGGTAAGGTCAGAACATACATGTATCTCACTGGACATACATATACCCTCCACACACCCATCCTGGGTAATCTTGGTGAACTTCTCATGAGCCAATGTCTCACTTCACCAAAGCAAGGTGGTATCATTCAGAGACCCTGAGACAGCGGCAAATATGGCTAACACTGCTGAATCCTTTGCATACACATTCTATAGACATCTAGTGGACTGCATGGATTGTGCTATCCCAAATAACAACAGGACTCACTACTCCAATGGCAGAGGACCTGTCTGGTAGACCCCAGCCATTAATAAGCTGTACAACGTCAGGAGGATGCTACTACATAATAGAGCACAATCCCAGACTGGGAAGGCATCTGTGATCTGTACTAGCAGACAGCTACGATCACTCATTAACTTTTCTAAGGGCCGCTTCTACCGGACAATTGCACCAGACATGTAGGACTATCACACTGCCTTCTTCAGTTATGTCAGGAACCTGGGTGGACACTCACTGATATGCTGTGAGTTACTGCATACTGACTAAATGTACCCTGAACCCACTGGCATTGCCAACATCCTGGCAAACAGGTTCAGTGCAGATGTCTCCCCCCATCCCCCCTAAGGAGCAACTATCCATCCCAACAGAGTATAACCTCCCTAACATCACACAGTAACAGGTGAGTGCTGCCCTCCCCAAAGCAAACATCACAGTATCAATGGGACCAGATGGTGTCCCGGCCTGCATCTTACACGAGCTTCATGACAGACGTAACCCTCACATTACATCACTGTTCAATATCAGAGTTACTACAGGATATGTACCCAAGGAATGGCGTACAACGACAGTGGTCCCACTCCACAAAGTTGGTGCCACAACGGACCACAGACAATATTGCCCTATAAGCCTAACTAGCCTGTTCTGCAAAGCTATGGAGCGTATTGTCATGGAACTCATACACAAACCTACAGACACTGTGTCCTACACATTTCAGCATTGTTGAGGGCAGATCTTGCCTCTTGAACCTGTCTGTAGTCTTTAAATGGTTAACAGGTCCATCGACATAGGGACGGTTGTCCACACAGCCTACCTGAACATTGTAAAACCCTTCAACACAATAACCCACTGGGCCATTATGCATAGGCTCACCAGTGTCAATATGGGCACATATCTCACACGATGGATTGCTACCTGGATCATGGATAGCACCCACATGGTCAGAATGGCAGGTGCCATGTCTGCCTATACACCAGTTACACATGGCATCCCACACGGCTCAGTCCTGGGACCTCTCTTGTTCAGTATATATTTGTTTGACATACAGGCTACCACAGGGGGAATATGGCTGAACATGTTTGCACTTGATTGCAAACTGGGTGCCATGATCAACTCTCCAGCTGCCACATGCATACTCAAACAGGGTCTCACAGAGATGGATGACTGGTGCCTGAGCCATGCCCTACAGCTAAATGCCATTGGTTGCATAACAACATGCCCACACATTACCACATAGGTAGTACTCCATTACATACGGTAGGAGTTGTTAGGGGTTTGGGGACATGACTTGTTCGTACTGTCATCTTTGACTTTCACGTTGCCAAAGTGATTGGACATACCTTCTATGTGGGCCACCTTGTCCCATATGGTTTCACATCTAGATCAAGTGAGGTCATTGTACCCCTATACTCATCACAACCATGCTTGGTTACAATGCCACATTTGGGGTGTACCTTACCCGACACATGCAGCAACTGTACAGGCCACAGAAGTTCCTCACCAAGCAGATCTAGGGACTCACACAGATGCCCTGCACAGTTCAGATGCAGTAACTCCAGCTCTACTCAGTCGCTTACCACCTACTCGGATATGATGTGTGCCTGTTGTTTACAGATATACCCAACCCAGATTTACTGGACATGCTCCACCTCAGGATATCCGACTCCCTTCAAGCTACACACTCCAGGGATGTATACCTCAGCACAGATGTTAAAAGGACATGCTGGAGGGACAGATTCTTATCCCAGAGCCTCCAGTCACTCCAGATTGTAATCCCAGTTTCACATAGGCAGAGCCACCCACTGACCACCTACAGGAGACATCTTGATGACTGTATGGGTGATCGTATGTTTACCCCTGGGATATCTTCTGTGTCCCTGCTAGACAGAGGCACACTAGCCTAAAAGTACATGGGCTATCTTGTTTGACCTACTATTCACACACACAGTGTAGTAATCTGACAGGGTTGTGAATGCCAAACACACTCTGGCTAGGCTTGTACATGCCCTAGGGTAGATAGCCTAGTATCGACCTCTGAACCTATGCTAATATTCAGGATGCACAATGTTTATTGCTGAGACTGTTTGCAGGTCTTTATCATCTTTCCTTTACCAGTTTCTATAAACAACTTTGGTATCGGCAGAACATATTTGATTATGACAGGGTTCCACTATATTATAGATGTGTCTGTTGTCATATAACTGTGTGGACAGGGTGGATTGCTGGATAGTGACAGGTTCCTGGGTTAACACATGCAACTGCCAGATATGCGTGGCCCACTGCTGTACTCAGACATGGCTTAAGTGTGTGAGCATGCCCAGTGCAGGTTTCCGTGTTTTGTTGCCTGACATTTGTCTCATTTATTCAAGTGTGTGAGCATGCCTAGTGTGACCTTTCAGTATGTTGCTATCTGAGGTCCACTACATTTGTTGATATGTGTGAACATGACCAATATTAACATTTATACTGTGTGTGTTGGAAGTCAGGTACTGTTCTTACTGCAGGACTCACCTTTGTGTCATAACTCGACAGGGATTATGCTGTGCCTGCAGGGTTTCCGTGAGATACTTTGCATAGACTTATCAACATTCCTTCATACAGGGTGACCACTGCAATACTGTCACGGTTTAGTGGTTCAGTACTTTGACTATCGTGCACAGTATCCTGGATTTGAGGCCCATCACTGCTTTATATTTTCATACTGAGCAGACCAGACTGCTTAAGGGCCAGTTAAACAAATATGAGTATGTTGGCTTTTGTTCAGCTATGCCCTACTTAGATCAGACTTGTCCGACATTGCTCAATATTCACCAACATTGCTGGACGTTGCCCAATATTACTCATCATTGACCACAGTTGTGCTAGTTGGTGTGTGCGATTTTGTTTGCATATACTGCATGGTGGTAAATGCTGTTTAGCACTGCTTTATATTGCTTAACACATGGCAATCATGCCTTAGGTAGTGCTGCAGGGCTGCCTATGTTGGATGCACATACTACACTCCCTGCACATGTTTGAAAGCAGGTAGTGTCAACTTAGGCATCCCTTTTACTATATGTGTGAGTCAGAGAGAGGTATAATTTCCAGAGTTCCTACTGAGCCAGTGTATGTACTATGCATTGCCTCTTTGCCAAGGCCGAAGCATACTGGGCATGCCTCCTTCTGCCTACTGGGGCAGGCTCAGGTTGTTCCTCCTCTGAGTCACGCTCTGCCTGTGATGGCCTTGGCAATGGTGGGGAGCTGTTTGGCCCAGGCCTATGCTGGTCCTGCTACAGCTGTTTTCGCAAGATCATATTATGTAGCATAGCACATACCATGACAATTTGGGTACATGTAGTTGGTGAGTACTGCAAGGCTCCACCAGATGTGTACAGGCTCCAGAACCGTGACTTGAGCAGCCCAAACACATGCTCTATTACATTACGTGTTTGTGCGTGTTCCTCATTATGGCATTCCTGTTCAGGTGTTTGTGCATTTCTGATGGGTGTCATCAGCCACGGCTCCAGTGCATAGCCAGCATCCCCCACTAGGTGACCATGTGGGATGTCCCCATTGGCAAATGTCTGGTACAGCTGCGTCAGATGCCAGATATGGGAATCATGGTAGCTTCCAGGGTAGCCTGCACACACATTCAGTATTATGCCCTGGGCATCACACACGACCTAGCAGTTGATGGAGGGGAAGCCCTTGTGGTTGAAGTAGACCCTACCCCGCTCGCCGGCTGGTGCTTTGATGCATAGGTGCATGCAGTCTATTGCACCCACTACCTCAGGGTATTCCACTATTTGCTGGAAGAGATGCATATTGCTGGCCAATACCTCACGGGAATTGGGGAAATATACATGATCACCGACATGTGTTGACATGGCATCCAGGAACTGGTGCAGTACCCTGGGTGCTGATGCCTGTGATATCCCCATCATATCACCAGTTGGTCTCTGGAAGGTACCTATTGCTAATATTCTTAGGCCAACACATACCTTGGTTTCCACTAGGATGGGTTCCCCTCAGTTGGTTCTGTGTTTTTCTGCAGGAGGTCTCTGTCCACTCTATAGCACTCCACTATCTCCAGCTCATGCAGCCCCTGGTAGGTTACCCTGGGCCTGTACACTCTTCTCCGTCTCCTCACTGTGGGTTGCCCAGCAGCATTTCCATTGTCACCACCCTCAGCATGTTGCATATATTACCTTATAGCAGCAATGGCAGCCCCTAACATTTCTTTGTCTCAGTAAAGCTTTTTCAGTTTTCACTTCTATTAACTTACTGCAGTGTCTGTTGTGAGAAGCATAATGGACTGTTGTTTGCAGAGTTTTAAGTGCTAGGCTGGGCTGGGCTAGTGTACTGCCTGTGTAATTGCCTGATTCTAATTGTTTTCACCTGCTAGCTCTGCTAGTACTCCCTGGTAGCTTCCTACTATTTGTTGTTCTTCCTTTTCCTTTCTGTTTCCTCAGGGGGGAGCACCGCGCACACAAGTGCAAACACGCGCACAGCAGCTAACGAGCGCGCACACATGCTTATACGGACTAAAACTTGCTTATTTGGGTTAAAACGTGTGCACACCAGCACAAACGTGCTTACAACTCTTTAAACAACCTTATACATGCTTACTCCGGCTTAAAATATGCGCACTCACACTTACACATGCCCACTCTGTCTTACTTGGGTTTACAGGTGCGCACACGCACGCATGCACGCTCAGCAAGAAACGTTGGTGTTATCCACAGCATACACCTTCCATTTCTTGCCTTTCCCTAGCCTACCTGTTGACACACCTCTTTCCATGATGTGTAAATGACAGCAGACACATGCCACTCTGCTCCAATGAGCTTCACTTCTTTCATACATACCCCCCTCATGATGTCAGCTATCTTCTACTCTGTTACTCCCATTATCCTACTCCTACACTCCACTGACTGCTCATTTGCTATGTAAACTTGTGATTCACTATCCTAATGCTCATTTACATAGGATTGCCTACTAATGCTTGGTTACATCTCTTAGACTGAGCTTCCCCCCTTAGCAACCTCTACTCGGTGGCCATGTTGTCTTCAGCCTGCCATTCCCTTGCATTGTACATTAACAATTTAAATAAGATCCACATTTGTGGGTTTTAATTTTTAGTTTTCTGTGTTTTAGATCGCAGCCCATTTACGAGGCGCTGCGCTATGCTTAAACATCGGAAATCGGAGAAAAAAAAATATTTTTATTTTCATATTGCATCAGGAAACATTTCCAATGGCCATATATTTGGTCATTGGCATGCTTCCTGCACTGGATGCAACCTTTATTTGGAGCTGTCATGGCTCCGTTTTGCTATTTGTAGAATGGTACTCAGTTGTCAACTGCGTACATTTCTGCAAATAACACTGCTCTTACTCGGACAGGTTTGGGTTTCCTGAATCACAAATCTACCTCATTTGCATGCCTTTCTCCTGCAATTGAGGTAATTTGCATATCCCAGCCCTGTCTATGTAAGAGCCATTTAGGAGCTCTCTTGCACGCCCCTGCAGGCTGTTCCTGGATCGCTCGTCAGACATGATGGCTGCATGGAGTCTTACTTCTTACTCTACTCTAAGACTCCATGCAAGCCTTCGTGAATCCTGCCCAATAGCTTTGACAGACAGATGCATTTTTCTTCAAAGTACTTAACTGTGTGCGTAATCTATTTTTAACTATGATTATATTCACATATGTTAACTATTACAGGATTAGGATGAAAATATTAGGTCAGTTAACATAGCAGGTTTAGAAGCACTTGTAAAACTGCTTTCTGCAACAGCATTTTCTTAGTCTAATTTCCATTATGTTTATCAGTATTAGTATTTCTAGAAAGTATGCATTTTAAAACTTTCTTCTTGTAACTTATATAAGGATTTATTAGTGGTTCACATACACTGATTGTTTAATGTTGCTAAATCTGTTGCTTTGTTTATGCTGGTCTCAAAGTCAATGATTGGGGTTGTCATAATGGTTAAGGTGTTTAACTTGTAAGTCCTTGGTAAGCAAGGCTAGGCTTAAAAAGACTTGCTGTGGCCATTATCCTAGTAATCACCCATGAACCAAAGTCTGACATGCATACATTTAGAAGAGTTAACCATATGAATACCCTTAATGTCACTGTATTATTTTTTACTGACCTGATGAAGCCCAACCAACTCATTGGTATATAGGTAAAAGTGCTTTAGACAGACTCCAGAGTTTTTTTATTTTGCTTACTTACGCCAGTTTTATTTTGAATGCCAAATTATGCCTTTTCTTTTATATAGCAGTCATGCAACCAGACTCTTATCTCTAAGTTTTTGCAAAAAACCTCCCAGGCTCAGCATATAGGACCTGAGCCTATGGCAGCTTCCTTTCTTTAACAGATTAACCACTCCTATAATTCTGCTATAACTGCCACATGACCTATCAGGCCCTCTGAAATCATTATTTAGCCACAGCCTCCAAATAGGCTTTGTGCCTAATGAATGGAGAATAGCAACAGTCATCCCTTTGCACAAAGGTGGGAGATGTATAGACCCTGGAAACCATGGACCCATAATTCTCACTAGTCTCATATGCCAAGTCATGGAAAGACTTTTGTGAAAATGATCAATAATGACATAGGAAACCTCCAGACAGGGGACGTAACCCAATCTGTCTTCATCAAAGGCAGGTAATGCCTACTCAACATGGTGGACTTCTTTGAGAAGATCATCAAAGCAAGGAATGAGGGCAAAATTGTTTGCACTGCATACCTTGGCCTGGCCATAGCATTTTACACAATATCCAACTGGGACATTGTTGACAAACTCAAGAGGTTAGGTATAAACCCAATATGATCTGGAGGATAACCAGCTGGCTCACCGACAGGACCTAGGAATTTAGAAATGGAGAGTCCACCTTTTCAAAGAGGCCAGTCATAATTGGAGCCTCTCAGGGACTGCACTTTTTTGGCATTTACTTCTGTGATGTTAAAGTTAATATCAAGGGCCTTTAGCTGACCAAATTTGCAGACTATTGCAGATTAGAAGCAGTCACAGAATTCCCCACTGACACTAGGGAACAGCTGACACAGACAAATAACTGGTGTCAGAGACATGAACTAAAACTAAATGTTAAGAAATGCATGATAGTATCCTCTGGGATGTCATCTATCCCTGGCAACTATTATATTAACAACAAACTCCTAAGAGTCAACCCACTAGTCAGGAAGTTGGGGACACAGATAGACAGCAATCTAGCCTTTGATCATCATGTGTCTAGAGTAGTGAGGAAATAATTCTATGTTGTGCAACTTAAAAAAAAGTATGGCATCTAGGTTCAAGGTCATTGTTCCACTGTATTTAGTATTCATCAGCCCTATCACTGAGTACGGTGCTCCCTTTGCTGTGTACATAACCAGGCATATCCAACAACTGGAATATCCACAGACTGTCGTCACTAAAAGAATACAGGGTATAAGTAACATGTCTTTGCAAACCACTTCAAAGCCCTATCCCTGTATTCTGTCTCCTACAGGCTGTTCATAGGATCATAGGAAGTTACTAGGCTAACGACCCTAGGACCCTTACAAGCCTAGCACAGCTCTTACCCTTATTTCCACAATCAGCACTTATTGTCCCTGTCCAAGAGGGACACAGGTGGAACCCCCAGGGTGAATTTATTGTCACCCATCCAATCATCCAGATTGCATTTGAAGAGGGCCAGTGAGGTGCTCTGTTTGACATGAAGGGGAAGTTTGTTACAAAGGTGTGGTAACCTCTGGGAGACAACTATGTCCCTCCAGCAGGTTTTATTAATGTCACATACCAGGTTAAGGTCTTTAGAGTGAGTAATCCGTATACCATTTGACGTACTGATATTCAGCATTTCCAATAACGCAGGGTCAGAGATTGCCTTATATGCAAGGCAGAGATTACCTCTGAGTAATCTGTATGAAATAGACTAAAGTGACAGTGATTTCAGACGATCCCCATAGGACAGACGCTGAAGACCTTGAATTTTCCTTATGAGGAACCTTTGTAGTTTCTCCAGTGGCTGCAGGTGCTTAGAAAGGTACATACTCAAAGGCGCATTGAACTCAATTATTGGCCTGATGAGGGAAGAATATAAGGAGGTTATAACTTCTTTTTTTCTGGAGGCATCGCCCTTACCTATGAGATGAGCAATATAGAATGCCCTTCTTACCACTGTGGAGACATGGTGGTCAAAGTTAAGGTTGCTGTCAACCTGTGTGTCCAGGTCTCTCACAACTGAGTGCATACGTAAGGTGTTGTGTTGATGGTGTTTAGTGGGATCATCAATTTACACAGAAAGGGAATGATAATACATTTTTTTGCACTGAGTTTAGAGCCATGACTTTGGCACCAGTCATTTGTTTGTGTAAGACCCTCTTGTAGGATGTTGACATCATTTGGAGATTCTATGACCGCTCCCATTTTGCAGTCATCAACAAACTTTGTCAGCCATAGACCTTTAACTTTTGCTTGTACTTCAAAGAAATAGATTCCAAACAGTACAGGTCCCAGGACTGATCCCTGTGGAAAACCACTGGTTACAGGTCTACTATTTGAGGTGGATTCCTCTGTTTTGACTATATGAGTTCTATCAGTGAGCCAGTGAGCCAGTTAGCAACCCATCTAAAGATATAAGGGTTGATGGCAAGTTGGTTGAGTTTGTCAGTGATGCCTGAGAGTTGGGGATAGTGTCAAATACCTTGGCTAAGTCCAGCTAGCTGTATGCACAGATTTTCCCTCATCCAGACCTTGGAGATTGTCTTGAAGAAGTCCACTAGGTTTAACAGGCATGTCTCCCTTTGAGAAATCCAAACTGAGCAAGGTCAAGTGTCTGGAGATTACCTATATGTTTGTTGATAAGGTCCATGATGATTTGCTCCATGGCCTTACAGATAACGCTAGTCAGGCTAATAGGTCTCTAGTACCTGGGGTCAGTAAAAGCACCACCTTTGTGCAAGGGAATAACGGTGGCTGTTTCCCATTCAACTGGTACAAAGCCAGTGCTTAGACTATGATTGAAAAGAGTACCAAATGGTGTTGCTAATTCATGTTGGAGCCCATGTAGGATGCAGCCTGGGATGTTATCAGGTCCCATAGTTGCTCTGTTTTTGGCCTTAAAGAGGGCATTTATGACCTGCTCTTTAGAGATACAAGGTAAGAGACAGGTGGTAGGGATATCATGGGGTACATGTGCTGGGGACAGGGAAGTGAAGTTGTCATAGAACTTGTTGGCGAACAAGTTAGCTATGTCCACAGGCTCAGTATATGTGGTATTGTTAACTATCAGTTCTGCACAAATCTGGGCCTTTCCTTTTAGGTTACGGATATAACTACAGAATGCATTGTGGTTGTCCTTTGTTGAGGAAGCTAATATGGGCTCATAGTTTGCTTTGGAGGACTTCACAAGAAGTCTTATTTGCTTGTTTAAGCTGAGGGGGGAGGATTTCCAGTTTTAAAGGGCTCACTCCTTCTTCCTCTTATTGTATAGCCTGTTAATAACACTTGTCTACCAGGCAGGTTTGCACTTCCTTGAGGGGCTGATTTTCATTCTTTCAGGTACAGCCGAGTCAATGCAGTTATACAAGTGTTTGTATAAAGCATTGGTGTAGAGCTTGGCATAGTTGCCAGTTTCACCTGAGGGAGGAGGTGCAGTGAAGCTATTTATACCATCCTGTGAGGTTATAATCTGCTTTGGAGAAGTTTTTTAGTTTAGTTGCTGTTAGGGGGGATTATGTATGATAGTTACTTCGTATGAGTCTGATTTGTGGTCCGATTTCACCAGGGAGGACCTCACAGTGGAATGCTACAGTTGTCCCCCATATTGTTGAGCACCACATGCAGAATGTTGGCACCCCTTGTGGGGGTGTCAACCAGCTGGTCCAGGGCACTGGAGTTAATGAAGTCATGGAACCTTTGGCAAATGAGTTTCAGCACAAGTAACTTACCCAGCCAATGGATGGGTAGTTAAAGTTGCCAAAAAATTGGTGTTTGGATATATCCTGATAAACACAAGAAGATCCAAATAGACAGAGTGGGTGTTCTGATTCATGGAGGGGGTCGTGTAGCTGGCAATGACTTGGACAGGTGTCCTAACAATAGTTAATTGCACCTGAAGTGTCTCCAGGGAGTCATACTGTTTAACCAATCTGGAGGTGTATTTATCTTTGATGAATTTTCATACATCGCCTCCTTTAATTTCCACACCTTATATTTTAAGGCCTGAACATGTGGAAGTAGGTGTAACCTAGTATGGCTGGGATGCTCTCAGTAGCCTTGAACTAGGTCTCCATGACTGCACAAATGTCTGTGTCTTCCAAGGTGAAGACAGCTTCCAGTGAATGCAATTTCATGTTGAGATGCCTAGCATTTAGCAGCATAACCCTGAGGTTGTTTTTAAATGGAGTTTTTACATTAGGAATTTTGTTCTTGAGAAACAGGCACTATGGGGGTGGCAAGAGTCTTAGCGAGTAGCCAAAATACCAGGCATGACAGATGAAGACCATCTCTGGCAAAGTGTTGAGGTCTGTCAATCATGTCATCTCAGGATGACAGATAGTGGATCCCATTAAAATGACACCAGAAGATAAGCCAATTATTGAAGTCAATCATTTTGTTTGTATTGAGGCATCATTCTAAATGAAGGTAAAAGGATGCTTAAGGCTAGGGACATACCCGCCTGAGACACATAGTCCAAGAGCTCGGTCAGGTCTCTCTTCATATAGTCCAGATAGAAATATCTCAAGTCATTCTCATCAACATGGACTATGAAGGAATCATAATGGTATCTGTTGTTTAGAGACTTGAGTGCATTTGTGATATGGTGTATCCTGGCACCTGACAGACAGCTGACCATGACATTTTCTTTATCTATATTGGTGACAGGGACATCACTGTGTCTCATGATGGCATCACCTATGACTAATATGTTTGATTTTGTGTTTTGCCTTAAGGGTTGACACAGGTGCATAAGGCATTATGTGTAATGTATTCTGCAGAGGAAGTATTATGTGTAGCGTACTTGTGTTTGTGCTTTTGTTTGGGAGGTCTCTGGTGTTTAGGTATGTTTCTGGTGAGGACTTCCACATATGTAGGTATGTGTGTGATATGGGTTTGGGTGGAGTAGGAGGTGAGGTGTACATGCTGGCAACCCATTCATTGTCATATGTACTGACGTGTGTAAGAGAATGTGGATTCAAAGTTCTTAATATAGTTGCATCTTTCATATGTGTTTGTGTGGACTAGGAGTAGAGGGTTGTCAGTGAACATAAGTCAGTTGCTACACTGCCTCAGGATACCCATGTTAACCAAGCTGGCTGAAGAAACTTTGGGAAATTGTCCATCCATAGTGATAGGTAAATTTATATAATCAGGTAATGAGGTCAAAATTAGGAGTGGTTAGTGGATGAGATGTGTGGTGGTATCTCTGAGGCTAGGTGTAGTGTTTTACCTGACAATAGAGCAATGCCATGAGAAACCTCTGGAGGACCACAAGCAACGTGCTCTGGGAGAATTTAACAAACAAAATGTTTGCTTCTATAACCACCAACAGAAACTACAATGGTGCACTACATGCAAATAAGTGGAAAGATGGGGCTTAAAAAAAGCAAGAAAATACCATTTTTAACTCAAACTAGCCAACAAGAATGCACTCTCTCTTAGCTCTAGTCCAATCACCCTCAGTCAGATGGGACCCAGACAGCAGCCTCCTCTCACAAGGGTACAGAAGGGCCTTCACCAAGAAAGGTGGCTTGAAGTTGATGCTCAGGCATTATAAAACAGACCCAGAAATAGCAAATTTGGAACTGGGCAATGCTACACCTGAACTAGTGCAGTGTAGAGTAAAATGTAACAAAAAAAGTTCAGATAATTCAAATAAGAGTAGAATGCAAATACAAATTAAAAGTGCAATATTAGAGTAAAAACAGGCATTTATAGTTAGTTGAAATTAACAGATACTTCAGGTTTTTCAGTATCTCAGTGAACAGCTGGTTTTAGTGTTCAAGTGATACCAAACAGTCTAGATTCAGTGAGTCTGAATCTAGCCTTTGCTATAAAATTCAAAGTACATAAAATCACAGTAACAGCAGCAGAAAGCAGTTTAAATAATGTAGCAATTCACCAGCAATTCGCAGCATAGAAGGGTGTAGGCCACACTCTCCCACCACAAGAGGCTAGACCACAAATCTTCCTAATGAAAAACAACTGGCTTTGGAGCTCAGGGGCTTAAGCCAGAACTAAGACACTTCAGAATAGCAGACAAAATAGGCCTTCAACCAACAATTTCCAGCCAGAATAGTGTGTGCTATTCTCTCCTGCCACAAGAGTTTAGACCACAAATCCTCCTAATGTAAAGTAAGTAATTTGGAACCCAAGTGCTTACACCAGAATAAATACATTTAGAATAACAGGCACAATAAGCCTTCACCAGCAATTCCCTGCTTAGAAGAGTGTAGGCCACCTTATCCCACCTCAAGAATCTAGACCACAACCGTACCAATGTAAACTAACTAGGTTGGAGCCCAAGTGCTTACACCAGAACTAAGAAACATTCAGAATAACAGACGCAAAGAGCCTTCAACCAAATTCCCAGATTAGAAGGGTGTAGGTTATACTCTACTGCCACAAGAGCCCAGACCACTACCCTTCCAATGTAAAGTTACTGGTTTGGAGCCCAAGTTCTAAAACCAGAACTAAAGACACTTACAGACACAACGAGCCTTCAACCAGCAATTCTCAGCTTAGAAGGGTGTAGACTATACCCACCAGCTACAATAGTCCGGACCACAAATCTTCCTAATGTAAAATAACTGGTTTGGAATCCAAGTGCTTAAAACGGAACAAAGACACATAGAACAACAAGTGCAATAGGCCATCACCCATCAATTCACAACTCAGAAGGACAGATGCTACCCTCTCCTCCCAGAATAGTGCAGACCACAAACCCTCTTAATGTAAAATAACTGGTCTGAAGCCCAAGTCCTTTAATAAAACTAGACACTTAGAGTAACAATTACATATTAATCAGGCTACTAACAAGCAGTAATAAATGCAGCAGAATAAATGCAATTGAACACTTTACGGACAAACATTAAAAGCAAAGCAAACTAGGAAGAGACAGAAAAAACAGAGGGGAGATCAATGCCTGGCATACAAAGCATTGTTATACCCCACCCAGATGGACCTCCTACATATCTGCAAAACAAACTGCATGAGAATTACCCTTATAAAGGCATAAACATTGCCTGTGAAATAAATACAACCTGCTGGGAGACAGATATATATCCCAGGGATTACTCATGTGAAACAGGCTTCCCATCCATGTGAAGCAGAGTTGCTCCCTAATCCAATTCAAGTGTAACTTGAACAGCTGAATGGGGAACAGGAGATTCATCCCTGGTTTGGTACTTATGCCTGTAATAGACAAAGTCAGCCTGTCAATACTACATCTACTAGGCCCATGCTTGCAAGTGATTCATCTCCCAAGCATCTGCTTATGCTGGTACCAGAACTTGGCAGAGATTCGGAATGCATGGCTAGGCTTAAAAAGACCATAGTGGCCATTAGCCTATTACAAACCTATTAACCTGTGAACATAGAGATTAAGTCTCATTTCAGCAAAGATTCAAACATAAATGTTGCCCTCCCATCACAGGATGAGCTTGTGTTTGTTTTACAACCTGTAACA